>NC_052068.1:5119102-5124102 GCF_015852505.1 Tachyglossus aculeatus
CAGGAGCAAAGAAAGGCTGGCATCGGTTGCTAGCGCGTTTGCAAATTAAAAGGGAAACCTAGTGATCATGCCTCGTCTCCCGCCGAGGAGCACGAAGAGGAAGCGTCTGAAACATTTTCCCGGGGTCCTGAAAAGCTAAGGATGCCAGAACTTGAGGGACCCCGGAATCGAAGCTCAGATCATCGGTCAAAGGGCTACGCCTCTCCCTCCTTCATTTGGGTTTTCGAGTTTTCACCCGAAAACCAGAGATTGGACGAAAGGGAAAAGGAGAGATAAAAAAAAAAGCGAGGCCCAGTGATATCAAAAGAGAGGAAAATTATAAGCTTGACTTATCTCTAATGTTATACATCAAAATGAAATTTCTCTGATATGTGTCATGGGCATAAACAACACACACTGCTTTGGTCTTGCTTGAATTTAAATGAAAAAGTCCCTCTAGATATTAATATGTGGACTTCATTTGTTAGCCTGCTAAGTCGGGGACTTATAACAAAAGCTTTGTAAACAAAAGATTAAACCGAATGGAGCTTTAGAAAATGAAAAGAAAACAAGAGTCAAATAATCACAGATCAGAGTGGGGCTGCTCAGATTGGAATCACTACAGGCTACTGGAGTGGAAAATGTTTAATTGAACTCTTTCATTACGGAGGGAAGTTTACGTTCCTCTCGCAGAATCCAAAATATCTGTAGCCAGTAAAAACCTCGCTTCCCTTTCATCGGAACTGCTTTCTGGCAGAAATGAAATCTCCCCCTGAAAACTTTGCGAACTTTTCACCACCCACGGTGCCTGGAAAGGCCGCGATCTGGGAAGCCGGCCACACGGGACGTACCTGCTGTTATTTTCCAGCCGCTGCCCTCGGCGTGGTTTTGTCCGACCCCCAGCGCGTGCCTCGCCTTGAACCCGACAACCACATCGACGACAACCACGACAACGACAAGCAGCCCGGAGCCCCCGGAATCTCTCGTCGGCCATTTTACTAACCTTCGGTAACCTCTCTGGATCTCCTGGATGTCGCGGAATGACTTTTTGCAACCTCTGAAAGCCATAATCTATGGTTGGTTCATTAAGGGCTGAAACATAAAACAGATCCATGGGTCAGTTGAGTTTGCTCTTGGGGGTGGGGGGTACCCGTTCCTTGGGTGACCAACCCGTCTCCCGCATCTCCTTCCCAGACATGCCAGACATCTCAGACATCCCAGACATAGAGAAGCAGCGTGGCTCAGTGGACAGAGCATGGGTTGGGAGTCAGAGGTCATGGGTTCTAATCCCGGCTCCGCCACTTATCGGCTGTGTGACTTCGGGCAAGTCACTTAACTTCTCTGGGCCTCAGTTACCTCATCTGTAAAATGGGGATTAAGACTGTGAGCCCCACGTGGGACAACCTGATCACCTTGTATCCCCTCAGCGCTTAGAACAGTGCTTTGCACATAGTAAGCGCTTAACAAATACCATCATTATTATTATTATGCCTCCAGCAGGGTGGCCTTCCTCAAGGAACCAAGCCTTCCCTCCTCATTGGCACTGGGGGTGGAGTGGGGGGAGAGGAGAGAGGCACGTGAATTAGACTGGAAGTGAGGCCAAGGGTGACCCGCTCTCTTGCAAAAATGGGGGTAAGGGTAGCTCCTCGCGGGTCTCGGGGCCATATTGAGCGATCGCCAGAGTCGTGATGTGATGTCTGCATCCCGGACCGTACTCTAGACCCGGGCATGGATTTATGGGAAACTGGCAATTATGACATATGTCCAGCTATTGCTAGCTTCAGATTTATCCCTGTAGTCCTTTTTTGTCTAGCATATTGCCTTGCACACAAACCAGGCTGCAGGAGCACTTAATCTTACAAAGCTTTAATAATCTGTGAATGGCTGACTACAAACTGATGTAGAGGACTATCATTCTACAGCTGCAATCCACTAGCCTCATGAAATTGCAGGCCACAAATAGTAATTAATCTTTTTATCCCTCAAATTGTAATTTTGACTATGAACTGTGCTTGGTCATAAATCAGGAACACAAGCTGCGGTGTACAGTGCATGAATCATGATTCTACCTCTGTTGGACTGCACACATTGTGTTTAACAAGCTTTATAAGGAGTCATAGGGCTTTATTATAGCTCTGCCTGACTCAAACAAAAACTGAGCCCCGAGGCCCCCCGGACTAGAGTTAAGATGAAAATACTTATTAGAGCATATTACATCTCGATGTAGATCGCGTCTTCGGCGGAATGACTCCGCGGTGCGAGACGCTACATAAATCAGTGGGTTTTCGGAGACTAATAAGGACCGCCTCTCCCTATTCATTACTCAGCCTGCAATTTAGGCCATCACTCATTAGTCAGCATGTAATTTGATAATTAACACCGTCTGACTCAGCAGGTTCACGGAGCACAAGTGAACACGGAGTCCGCGACAAGGTAGAGACGAAGTAAGGCTCCGGCCTTGAGCCGAGGTCAGCGGGGGGTGGCACCCCTTGCCCCCCGCCCGGACCCCACCCCCCATCCCCGACCTTAGGGTCCGGGGCCACCCTCGCCGGCGCCCACCCACCCGCCCAGACCCTCAGCCTGGCACCCGACGCCAGGGACGCGACCACGCGCTCTCCGTAACCCGCCCGAAAGTCGAAGACCGCAATCCGACTTGACATTCCATCATGCATCTCGGAGACAAAGGTCCACATAGAAATGTGAAGTAAGACATTTTCTTGTTAATAAAGCATTGATCCGCGGTATTGATTTTACATGACATGGCTTTTGCTGGGATTTTGCCCTCTCTTTTCTTTGCAAATAGTAAAGCTCTTCAAAATGCCTCGGCGTGGCGAGTGACACGGCAAAATTTCTAACTCTCTGTGATGTAAATTCTATATGTGTAAAACCACTTCATAATCAGACCATTAATCATCGGAAGCTGTCAGCGTGGACTTGGGGGACAATTTGTCATGTCTTTCCATGGGCTTCACAAGGGTGTCAAGCCAGAGTCTGGTGTGTGAGGACAACGGAAACCTTAGGTTCAGACTCTCCGAACGACTTATTCCAAAAAGGATTAAATAAAGTATTACATTTCTTGATTAGGGAACATAACGGATGTCTCGCTGTGCATTCGTAACGTGTCAAAGTTTCTTCTATTTCCCAGCTAATCGCCATGACTGTTTGACTTAATGAATCCAGCCTGATGAAAGGTGATCAGAATAGATAACTGGCCCAGTGCCTATTGATTTCATGCAAATGGAACTGACAGGTGATAGAAGCTTTAATGCAAGCTTTCAAAAGCTTTATGACTTGTAATAACCAGACGGTCTCATTCTAAGAAAGACATTTTCGATGGTTTCTGTTCAATTGAGACTCTCCCTCTCTATTGCCCCCCCCCCCCAAAATACCTTAAAGCGAGAGTAATGGGGCTCTGCCTCTTGCCCCTCAATTCTGAGGGAGCACATTTTAATGGGAAGAGAGAGGCCCAGAAAACGCTCAGTCCTCCGCTTAATGTTGGAATGATCACGTGTATTTTTGGCACTGTGGTGTGAAGTTCCATGCAAAGCACATTTCAGAGAGAGCCCAGTCTGCCCCTAGACTACTTTGAAAACACCAATGAAATTTGCCGGAGGAATTTAGAGGGAAAGAAGGTTCTCTCTCTCCCTCTCTCTTCCACTTTCTACCCTTCTCTCACCCTTCCCTTCCTCTCCCCCTCTCTCCCCTCTCTCTTTCTCTCCCTCTCTTCCCCCACCTTTCTCCCTTCCTTTCCCTTTTTTCCTCCTTCCCCGTCTTCCCCTGTCTCTCCCTCTCCCCACTCCTTCTCCACTGGAGGAGCCATGACACGGATTCAGCCTTCTTTGAGGTTTTGGAGAATCAGGGGGTTGGGTTATTCAGTTCGCCTCTGTGCCTCACCCAGCAGCTGGCAATATGCAGAACAGATTGACTAATAACAGGCTAAATCCACCTTGACTCTCGTCCCACTTAGAGCGGAGCCTCCAGCAGCCCTGGCTGGCAGAACCTTCTGAGGGCAGAGCCTCATGAAATCTATCACCCGACCGCTTGACAAAATGAGAAGTCAGAAGCGCCTTCACTGGCAAAATCTACAACTAGAGGAGAAAACATAAGACCCTCGCACACACGTGTAATAAATCCTCGATGTGTCGAGTTTACAAGCTGAGTCCGGGGGAGCCAGGGCAGAGTGTTGGCACGTTCTAGTCACCGAGAACTGAGCCAAGCCAATCAATACCACTTTCCTGTTTTAGAACTGGGTAATTATGAGGTGGAGAGATTGCCTGACCTTTCACCTGCACTGCATTACTTTGCTGATATTAAGATAAATTGCCTGATTTTGGGTAAACATATGCTGCAATTCAAACTGTCAGCACTGGTTTGCTCAGGGATAATTTGTATTGATCTCCCAGCTTCTTCACAATTTTGCTTACTGACCTCGTGGATAATTAGAGAAGGAGCTTTGGGTAAGCTAAAGTCGGGGATGAAGAAGAAATATGAAGAAGAACAAAGCAAATTTGCTCTATGTTAATATTTGCCCTCCCGCCTCTGGCTCCGCGCGTTCTGCCAAAGCGGAGGGCCGTGAGCCCCACCGCCAGACAATTCCGCGGTGGCCGTGGAACCGCCCCGGGACCTCGGGCTTGGACCACTGGAAATCGAGTCCGTTTCCGCTCGGCCCGAAAGACGACACAATGAGGCATTATTCCGCTCCAGAACGAGCCCCCACCCCACCACCACCCCCCCAAGCCCTAACTTGCCACTGTTCTCCCTCACCCCGTGGCTCTATCTGGCTCTCGGCTGGCTCTCTCGTGACTCCGAAAAAAGTCATTAGCGCCGGTAATTCGTCCTGAATTCAAATTGGGCTTCGAACGGGCTGGTGAGTGTAAAAGGAGATGAATGAACGTGTCGGCAAAATTATATCATTTGAGATATGTCAGATTACAAGGCTGTTGTATCAAAAGTCATAAAACAAGCCTCCCTTGTGAAATATCTCTTTATTAACCACGCCATAAGATATTAACATTCCTCAT
>NC_052068.1:5129102-5179102 GCF_015852505.1 Tachyglossus aculeatus
GAGGAAAGGAGGTCAACGAGGTGGGATGGGATAAACTCTTGGATTAATGTGGTGGCAGTCAAATATTCAGCACAGTGCTCTGCACACAGGAGGCAGTCAGTAAATGCCGTCTGGTACCAAGAGTCTAAAGCACAGTTACACAATACAAGCGCTCGTTCATCACTATAAACTATTTCCTACCATACGCTTTCATACTTGTTTGGGAAAGATTCAAGCTGAATGTATCCGATATTACTTTTAAGCAAATATCATTGTAGATTAGGCACTCTTACAGCGAATGGAAACCGCTGTGATCGTAACTAAAATCTTGAACACTATTTAATGTTATTCTTTTTAAACAGCAGGCCCCGTTTCTCCATCCTTGTAATCCTCCTCAATCCATCAGTGGCATTTATTGAGCGCTTACTGTGTGCAGAACGCCGTACTCGGGATAGCTGGGGAGAGTACAGTAAAACAGATCATAGCCAAGTGGATAGACCATGGGACTGGGAGTTTAATCCCGGCTTCACCTCTTTTCTGCTGCGTGATCTTGGTCAAGTCATTTCACTTCTCTGTGCCTCAGTTACCTAATCTGTAAAATGGGGATGAAGAGAGTGATCCCATGTGGGATAGGGACTGTGACCAACTATGTTGTCTCTACCCCTGGCACATAGTAGTCACTTAACAAATACCATTAAAAAACCCAAAAACAGATTTGGAAGAACCTTCTACTTAGATTGTGAGCCCCATGAGGAAACTCGTTATTTCATATTTACCCCAGCACTTAGTACTTTGTTTGGCATAGCAATATTATAATTATTATTATTATTGTATCTGTTAAGCACTTACTATGTGTAAAATGTTTTTCTCAGCTACGGGGTAGATACAGTTAATTAAGTTGGGCACAGTCTCTGTCCCACAGGGGGCTCTCAGTTTATTATTATTATTGTCACTATCCTCATGTCTACGGCTTGAAAGACAATTGATAAAGATGTTATTTCCCAGAGTGAAAGTCTGAATTTTATTAGAAAAAACACATATAAGGTAAGTAGAAACACTCAGTTAAACCAAGATTAACCCAAACCCACCTCTACCACGTACTCTATGCTCATCTGTAACACTGCTGTACATGTGTATATTCAGCTTGATGCTCAATTATTTACTCACCCTCCACTATTTGTCATTAATATTAATAATAATAATGGCATTTATTAAGCGCTTACTATGTGCAAAGCACTGTTCTAAGCCCTGGGGAGGTTACAAGGTGATCAGGTTGTCCCACGGGGGGCGCACAGTCATCATCCCCATTTTACAGATGAGGGGACTGAGGCACAGAGAAGTTGAGTGACTTGCCCAAAGTCCCACAGCTGACAAGTGGTGGAGTTGGGATTTGAACCCATGACCTCTGTCTCCAAAGCCTGTGCTGTTTCCACTGAGCCACACTGCTTCTCTGACTTATGACTCTTTCATAAGACTTTCATAATGACTTTCATAAGTCATTAGACTTATGACCCTTTCTCATAATAGAGTATAAGGTTCTCAAGGGAACAGAACATGTCTCTCACTTTAATCAGTGGTATTTATTGAGCGCTTGTTGTTTGCAGAACACTGTACTAATCACTTGTCCGCCTCCCCCTTCTAGACTGTGAGCCCGTTGTCGGGTAGGGACCGTCTCTATATGTTGCCGACTTGGGCTTCCCAAGCGCTTAGTACAGTGCTCTGCACACAGTAAGCACTCAATAAATACGATTGAATTAATGAATGAATGGAGTCACTGCTGTTGTACTTCCCCAGACACCTAGGGTGGTGCAATGTACAATATGTGGGCACTCAGTAAATGTAATAAGAATAATAAAAACGATAATAGTTTTAAGGGCTTACTGTAGTAATAATCCTGGTATTTGTTAAGTGCTTACTGTATGCCAGGCACTGTACTAAGTGCTGCCCGCTGTTGGGTAGGGACCATCTCTATATGTTGCCAAGTTGTACTTCCCAAGTGCTCAGTACAGTGCTCTGCACACAGTAAGCGCTCAATAAATACGATTGAATGAATGAATAAATGCTGGGGTGGATACAAACAAATCGGGTTGGACGGAGTCCCCATCCCACGTGGGGCTCACAGTCTCAATCCCCGTTTTACAGATGAGGAAACTGAGGCACAGAGCAGTGAAGTGATCTGCCCAAGGTCACATAGCAGACAAATGGTGGAGCCAGGATCAGAACTCAGGTCCTCTGACCCCTAGGCCCAGCCTCTTGCTACTAGGCTATGCAGCTTGCCATATTATAATTCTGAATAATTCTAACAATTACTATATGCCAAAAGCTGTACTAAGCACTGGGGTAGATACAAGTTAATTAGGTCCCACATGGAGCTCACAGTCTAAGTAGGAGGGAGAACCAGCATTGAATCCCCATTTTGCAGATGAGTGAGCTGAGGCACAGAGAAGTTAAAGGGCGTGCCCAAAGTCACACAGCAGGTATGTGGCGGAGTCAGGATTAGAACTCAGGTCCTCTGGCTCACAGGCCCGTGCTCTTTCGTCCAGGCCCCACTGTTTTCCATCACTACAAGAGCAGGGACGGTCCAGCCAAGCTCAAAAATGGTCCATTTTCATATCCTACTTTAAGCCTAATGCAGCCAATCACTTTGTCCTAAAATGGGTTCAACAAGGCATTCAGATATGATTTCTTTATAACAATGATGGCATTTGTTAAGCTCTTACTATGTGCAAAGCACTGTTCTAAGTGCTGGGGAGGATACAAGATGAGCAGGTTGTCCCACGTGGGGCTCACGGTCTTAATTCCCATTTTGCAGATGAGGTAACTGAGGCCCAGAGAAGTGAAGTGACTTGCCCAGAGTCACACAGCTGACAATTGGCGGAGCCGGGGTTTGAACTCCTAGCCTCTGACTCCCAAGCCCACGCTCTTTCCCCTGAGCCATGCTGCTTCTCTAACAAAATATCTTTATCTTTATCAAAATAACACATTCTACTTCCAGTATGTGTAAGTAGAATTGGAACAGTCCCATGTCTCAGAGTTCTTCTGTTTTTCTGGGCCCCAACTCAGTATTTCCTGTTGATGCCTGTTTACTTGTTTTGATGCCTGTCTCCCCCTTCTAGACTGTGAACCTGTTGTAGGAAGGGATTGTCTCTGCTGCTGAATTGTACTTTCCAAGTGCTTAGTACAGTGCTCTGCACACAGTAAAGGCTCGATACATACAATTCAATGAATGAGTGAATGAATGTTTCTAGTCTCAGCTCTCTCCAGATGATTATAGTTAAATAAGGATATTACTCCTATTTCCTTAAAATATGGAGGCTTTTACTTCCTTATTATGATTATTAATAATAAATAATAATGGTAATAATAATAATAATAATAATAATAATGGTATTTGTTAAGCACTTACTATATGCCAAGCACTGGGGTGGATACAAGCAAATTGGGTTGGACACAGTCCCTGTCCCACTTGAGGCTCACAGTCTTCCTCCCCATTTTACAGGTGAGGCCACTGAAACATAGAGAAGTTAAATGACTTGCCCAAGGTCACACAGCAGACAGGTGACAGAGGCAGGATTAGAACCCATGACCTTCTGATTCCCAGGTCCGTGCTCTAGCCACTACACAATACAAGCAGACCCAAAATATCATAATAATAATAATAATAATAATTTTGGCATTTATTAAATGCTTACTATGTGCCAAGCACTATTCTAAGCACTGGGGTCAATACAAGGTAATCAGGTTGTCCCACATGGGGCCCACAGTCTTCATCCCCATTTTATAGATGAGGTAACTGAGGCACAGAGAGGTTAAGTGACTTGCCCAAAGTCACACAGCTGATACGTGGCAGAGCCGGGATTAGAATCCATGACCTCTGACTCCAAGCCCGGGCTCTTTCCACTGAGCCATACTGCTTTTAATGATATCATCCATCCACCCATCGACTCATCAATAATAATAATAATGATGGTATCTGTTAAGCACTTACTATGTGCAAAGCACTGCTCTAAGTGTTGGGGAGGTTACAAGGTGATCAGGTTGTCCCACGGGGGGCTCACAGTTTTCATCCCCATTTTACAGATGAGGGAACTGAGGCACAGAGAAGTTAAGTGATTTCATCATCATCATCAATCGTATTTATTGAGCGCTTACCATGTGCAGAGCACTGTACTAAGCGCTTGGGAAGTACAAATTGGCAACATATAGAGGCAGTCCCTACCCAACAGTGGGCTCACAGTCTAAAGTCACACAGCTGACAACTGGCAGAGCTGGGATTTGAACCCAAGACCTCTGACTCCAAAGCCCATGCTCTTTTCACTGAGCTACGCTGCTTCAATCAATCAATCAATCGATCGATAGATCAACCATATTTACTGAGCACCTACTGTATGCAGAACACTGTACTAAGCCTGTGGGAGAGTACGATAAAACTCGAAGACATGATCACTGCCTTCGAGAAGTTTTCATACTAGGGGTTAAATAATATCAAGATGATTTAGCAAATGTACTGACAACTCTCACCTGAAGATATAAGATGTTCAGCCCGTCAACTTTTAACTTGCTAGGATTGGAGCACGAAGTAAGTGAGGGTGTGAGAATGTGAGTTCGGGGCTTCATCATCATCATCAATCGTATTTATTGAGCGCTTACTATGTGCAGAGCACTGTACTAAGCGCTTGGGAAGTACAAATTGGCAACATATAGAGACAGTCCCTACCCAACAATGGGCTCACAGTCTAAAAGGGGGAGACAGAGAACAAAACCAAACATACTAACAAAATAAAATAAATAGAATAGATATGTACAAGTAAAAGAAATAAATAAATAAATAGAGTCAAAAATAAATAGGGGCTTAATGGTAACTGACTGGTGGAGGGAGAACTCATGAAAACAGAGAGTTGTTACTCCAGGAAATTTTATTACAGAACACTTAAAATTTAGAAGAGTAATGGCAGCTCGCTTTCACACTGTACTTTCCTTCTGTGAAAATTGAATAAAATTCCCCTATTAAAAGCTTCTTAGTAGTAAGACTTTTAGACTGTGAGCCCACTGTTGGGTAGGGACTGTCTCTATATGTTGCCAACTTGTACTTCCCAAGCGCTTAGTACAGTGCTCTGCACACAGTAAGTGCTCAATAAATACGATTGATTGATTGATTGATTGATTAAGAATAGTAGTTGTAGCAGTGGTATTTAATGAACACCCACGTGGTGTGCTACACTGTCCTGACTGCTTGGGAAAGCACAACAGAAGAGCAAGACATGTTCCTTAGAAATATTACATGTGCTGATGTCCCAGCTCCTGGGAAAATATTGAAATATATGTGGTACAGTTTGTGAGTTTCATGTTGCTCAAAGAAAACTAACCAATACCTTCTGGGTTTAAATACTCCCATTTTTACAGCTTCATATTTCTGCCCTTCCCCACCAAACTTCAGCCACACAAGGTGTACACACATCGGCTGATACTTGACTTTGGGCCTAGGACAATAATTACTAATAACATGCAGCAATTTTCCTCGGAAGGACTCAGTAAATTGCTTTTTTAATGGTATTTGTTAAGCGCTTACTATGTGCCAGGCACTGTTCTAAGCACCTGGGTAAATACTTGTTAATCAGATTGGACACAGTCCATGTCCCACATGGAACTCAAACTTCTCTTTTTGAAGGTGAAGTAACTGAGGCACAGAGAAGTGAAGTGACTTGACCAAAGTCACACAGCAGACAAGTGGCAGAAGAGAGATTAGAACTCAGGCTCTTCTGACTCCCAGGCCTGGGGTCTATCCAGTAGGCCACACTGCTTCTCTAATCAGGTAGGTGTATTTACTGAACACCTGATGCCAGAAGCAAAAAAAATCATTTTCTGCCCTAAAGGGGATAGTAATTTTTTTTTTAATGACACTGTAATCTTCAAGGTGACTTGGGTGCTAAGTGTGAAGTTCATTCCTGGTTAATTGAAATACAAAATGATACCTCTTCACATTGTCATAATTCAAATTGGCAAAATGGAATTTTCTTCCCATTTTTCAACCCCTCCAAAAATAAAAAAAAAGCCTTCCTTTCAGGAACAATCGGCCAAAAACAGAAAGATTCAGCCCAGAGGAAATAGAGCTCTGGTGGAGAACAGCAAATAGCATTAGCTATCAGGAACTATTATTATTATTATCATTACTAGTACTAGGAGGAGGAGAAGGAAGGTATTTGTTAAGCCCTTACTATGTGCCAGGCACTGTACTAAGCACTGAGGTAGACAAAGGAAATAATAATAATAATAATAATAATAATAATAATAATAATAATAATAATAATATTTGTTAGGCACTTACTATGTGCCAAGCACTGTTCTAAGCACTGGGGTAGATACAAGGTAATCAAGGTAATTTACAGGGTAATCAAGTTGGATAAAGTCCCTGTCCCATAGAGGTCTCACGGTGTAAGAAGGAGGGAGTAGGATTTAATCTCCGTTTTCCAGATAAGAAAAATGAGGCCCAGAGAAGGTAAGTGACTTGCCCAAGGCCACACAGCAGCTAAGTGATGGGATTAAAACTCAGGCCAGGCCCGGGATCTCTCCGCCAGGGCACACTATTTCCCAGTTAAGGTAAGACTACCACACACTCTGATTTGGAAGCAACTGAATTCATTCATTCACATTTCAGTCATATTTATTGAGCGCTTACTGTGTGCAGAGCACTGTACTAAGCGCTTGGGAAGTACAAATCGACAGTCTCATCTTTCCATTTCTCCATTTTTTTAATGGTATTTGTTAAGCACTTACTACGTGCCAGGCTCTGTTCTAAGCGCTAGGGTAGAGGCTAGCTAAAGTGGACACAGTCCCTGTCCCACACGGGGCTCAGGATCTTAATCCCCATTTTACAGATGAGGTCACTGAGGCACAGAGAAGTGAAGTGACTTGCCCAAGGTCAAACATCAGACAAGCGGTGGAGGGGGAATTAGAACCTAGATCCTTCTGACTTCCAGGCAGGTCTCTATCCTCTAAGTCATGCTGCTGCATGCTTATTTCTAAGGGATAAAAGTGGGAATTGCTCTGTCATTATCAAGAATTGTTTTTCAGATGGTAGCATACAGTCTGAGGTCTTTTAGACTGTGAGCCCACTGTTGGGTAGGGACTGTCTCTATATGTTGCCAACTTGTACTTCCCAAGCGCTTAGTACAGTGCTCTGCACACAGTAAGCGCTCAATAAATACGATTGATTGATTGATTGATTGATTGAGGACTCATCGTTATGCGTTGAGACAGCTATTGTGACAAAACCATCACGTGACCTTAAGGTCAGTGATATATGATAGAGTGTGACAGTCTCAAGGAAGCCAAAAGTATCCGTTACAATTCCAGAAACACTTAATGAGGGAACCTCCAACCCATTTCCGAACCAACATTTTAGGACTTGTTAATGGCCCAGAGCCAAAGTCTACCACTTCTTCTCCCCTTTAACCCAAAATATACGTGATCTTCTTCCTTTATTGAAGGCATAAATCACTGGCCTAGAAAACTAGAACTACAGATGTTCCTGTGCCAGAGGGAAAGTTCAAGGCAAAACCAATACAGAAGGTAAGTTTGGGAATGTAGATGAGCACTTCTTTGTTTTTATTTCTTTTAACTGCTCAGTAAAGTGCCCAAGAGCTCAGTATAGTGCCATGCCCACAGTCATCGCTCCATAAATACCATTGTTTGGCTATACTTCTAGACTTCCCCCTTCTGGACCATGAGCCCATCGTTGGGTAGGGACCGTCTCTATATGTTGTCGGCTTGTACTTCCCAAGTGCTTAGTACAGTGCTCTGCACACAGTAAGTGCTCAAAAAATACGACTGAATGAATGAAAATATAGTACTCCCTCAATTCCGTGCCCATTTTATTGTTACCATTTGGCTAAGGGATTGCTATTAATAAGAATTCCCCTCTCAAATTATTTTGCGGCAGCAGCAGTAACAGCAGCAATGAAAGGTATTTCAGGCTCGAGGAAGTACAGCAGAAACACAAAATCAGCTCCACAAGGAGCTTATGTGATTTCTCAACTCACACAGAAACTTTTCTATTTTGTTTTTGGCCCTTTTTTTTTTTTCCTGCCTCACAGTCGTCAATTGCTTATTTGCACTCCTAAGAGTTTGGTCGTTTCAGATCTGGTTTTGATAGAGAACAGATTTTCCTACATCTGAGAAACAAGTTAGCAAAAAAGAAACGAACATTTTGTGGGTGGAGAATCAATAGCAACAGAATCCCTTTCAGGAATTTCACTCTGAAGATTATTTACACTACAGCTCACAAAAATTCTTCCAGATTCGCAATGGTCTATTGTCTCAGTGGGAGTTTCTGCATTTAAAATTTTACGCACTTTATAATGAGAAATGTATAGCATATGCGCAATAAGTGTGTGAAGTAAAATCCCCCTGTGACGTGAAGTTATTCTACAAGCTTATTAGTAACATTTTCAAACTATGTGGAGAATCATCCATATCATGGATTAATACCTTGATATTTTTTAAAACAATCAATATCTGTGTCCAACACGATTTTCTTGTATCTACCCCAGTGCTTAGAACGGTGCTTGGCACGTAGTAAGCACTTAACAAATACCATAATTATTATGATTATGGTTGTTATTAAAATCATTTTTGGTACATCCAGTTTTTCACTCAACTCAAACCCTCTTCCAACTTAAAAATAACCCAACAGATTCAATTTCCATTTCAGACTTCTTTGAAAGTGCTACTTTATTTCAGGTCAAGATAAGTTAGAACCTTCCAAAAACAAAGGTTTGAACTGAAAAGCCAATTCTAATCCAAACTCCACAAAATGCTTATCCAACCTCACAGACTAGAAAACTGGCTGTGCTTTTCCACCCTAAGCTGCTAACATTTTCGCCTTTTTGTCAGTTAATCAATCAATCTTATTTATGGAGCACTTCCCCGGTGTTCAGAGGACTGTACTAAGCGCTTCGGAGAGGCCAATATAACAGCTTTGGTAGACACGCTCCCTGCCTACAGGTCAAAATAAATTTGGGAAGGAGATGTCAAAAGACACTTGTGGAGTTGCAATTAGGTAGCCAAAAAATAATTTTGCTAGTATAGCGCCATGACTGCCATCTTACTTCTTTGATCTCCTGATTTGAAAGTATTGAGTTCACTACACACTACCTTATATTGAAATTTTTGTCTCTTTTTTCTCGCCTTGTATGATTGGACCTTGGCCAACCCGCTCTTTCTGCTTAATTCACTTTTAACAGTGAAGTCAGAACTCAGATTAGAAAAGCAGTGTGGCTCAGTGGCAAGAGCCCAGGCTTTGGAGTCAGAGGTTGTGGATTGAACTCCCGGCTCCGCCAATTGTCAGCTGTGTGACTTTGGACAAGTCACTTAACTTCTCTGTGCCTCAGTTACCTCATCTGTAAAACGGGGATGAAGACTGTGAGTCCCACGTGGGACAACCTGATCACCTTGTAACCTCCCCAGCACTTAGAACAGTGCTTTATACATAGTAAGTGCTTAATAAATGCCATTATTATTATTATTATTATTAACTCAGAGAGGAAGGAATCTGCCTCATTCATCAGTTAAGGTAACCATCAAACATCAACAATGTGTTGCAGCACTGCGCTAAGCATTGGGGTGGAGAGGAGATAAAGAAATTCCACACTCGTTCCTTTAGACATGCGATGTGATTTCAAGAGGTTTTAAAGAACAGCAAGTCAAGACAAAGGTGACACCTTGTCCCTCTGAAAACAAATGAAATGAGTATTTCCCTTCAGCCACCTGAAATTCTTGGTGGCAAGAAGAGATAAGCCGGAGAAAAGAGTGAGGGGAAAACTGGAAATGGATTGGGATGGGATTCAAATTTTCCAATTACGGCACTAATTCATCCCCAAGATCGAGATGACCGCTCGTGTCCTTTTTGGAAGATGAATCGCTGCCTCCTCCCGCTTCGGTTCTGCCAGGTTTGGTGCAGTGAAGTCAATACCTTCACCTTGACATGAAAAGTTCGTGATTTATCAGTCCCCCCTGTTCCCCACTTCAACCACAACCAGAGTCGTGCAGCCAATCCTGATCTGGGGAACGGACTCTGGTCACAGCCACTCGGAAAAAAAATAAAGCACTCTCCGATGATAGACAAATGTGTCTTGTTAGCAACAGCCAAAAAGCGCTTGACTTGTACTAATAACAAAAAGTCCATTTTGGTCACTGTGGGTCTAAAGATGAAGCACCCTGTCACCAGCTCGGCTGGGAAATTAGCAAATAATGTTCCTTTTCCTTGATAAATGGGTGACAGTTCTCTCTCACCAATCATTTTTTAACATTTTGATGCATGTCCATGATCCCGCTGGAGGAACAGAAAAGTTTACTGGTCCTCAATTTTCAGATGATAAATGGAACACTCTAAATGTGCGATTTCTGTATGAGGTATAGTTCATTTTAAGCAATTCTAGTAAATGGGTGTCACTGATTAGGACAAATAGTCTACTTGTGCGATAGCACAAATGGCGTGTCTCATGCTCCTGGCCTCCTCTGAGACAGAAAAGAAAGAGGACCACGGTCACCGTGATAAGCCTGACCTCCCCCTCCTGCCCCCCATTTTAAAGGGAAATGTGAACTACCCCCTTCCCCAGCCTGGGCATACTCAAATGTGTCTAAAGATGATTCTACAGGAAGGATAAATGTGAAGCTTCATCCATTTCTTGGGGCCTTTTCTAGGAACTGTTTTAAGGAAGAGGTATTCATTCGTTCATTCAATTGTATTTATTGAGTGCTTACTAGAGAATTTTTTTAAGTCCCCATCAAAATCCAGGGTGTTTAGGGGATTGGTCCCATTCTCCCCCAAACCCCACCCCTCCATCCTCCGAACACACCCCTAAAATCCTAAAGGTCTTGGTAGGGCTTGTAAGGGAGGGAGACGCTAAGGAAAGACGTGTCTTGTAGGCAGGGAATGTGTCTACCAACTCTGTTGTATTGTACCCTCTCAAGCGCTCAGTACAGCACTTGGAAGCAGCACTGAGAAGCAGTGTGGCTCAGTGGAAAGAGCCCAGGCTTAGGAGTCAGAGATAATGGGTTCAAATTCCGGCCCCGCCAATTGTCAGCTGTGTGACTTGGGGCAAGTCACTTAACTTCTCTGTGCCTCAGTTACCTCATCTGCAAAATGGGGATAAAGACTGTGAGCCCCACGTGGGACAATCTGATCACTTTGTAACCTCCCCAGAGCTTAGAATAGTGTTTGGCACATAGTAAGCGCTTAATAAATGTCATTATCATTATTATTACTATTATTATTATTATTATTACAGCACCCTGCACGTGGCAAGCACTCAGTCGATACCCCCGATCGACTGATTTACAGAGGTTCCCGCTAAAACCAGCCAGACCCAACGCTCCTACAACCAATAGAAAGAAGGGTTACTGGCGCCGTCGGGGTTGAATGAAAAGTGAACAGATTTTAACGCTTTCAGCAAGGCCAGGGGACTCGGCTAACAGATTTCATTTTACGGCTCCTCCTCGGAAGCGCAATTTTCATGATTAGAGTTTTCCTAGTCCTTTCTCGTAATGACCAAGTTTAAAGCAGAAGGGGTAGAATTTAAATATTCGGATGGTTTCAATTGAACTGAGGTATTAATAGCGTTTAGTTTAGCCGGGTAAAAAATAGTATGATTTGTGAGAGGCAATTAAGAATCATTTGCTCTGTGGATACAAGTAATTTGTTTAAAGAGCACTGACCTATGAGACAGCTAGTTTGTGTTGGCTGGGATAAAAGGGAACTATTGACTCTAAACAGTGGAACCGCTGCCATTAACAGAATCACATTTGAATGCACACAAAAGATCTTTAAAATACTTCAGAGACGAGAGACCCTTTCACACAGGGAAGCCGAGTGGGGGTTAAACTATGGCAATTGGCCAATATAAGTGTTCTGAAACAAGAGGGGAAATAGTCAGGCAGAAGGGCACAGGACAAGGCTGGGACTTGAAAAGGGGCATGTTTCTCCTCGACGTTCTGCCGGCATCAAAGCGCAATCTAACTCTCCTGCCCTAAATATTCAATCAGAAAGAACACAAACCATCAGTGATTACCGATTGAGGAATGATTTCATCAGCTTGACGCTGAATGCACGTCTTTGTGCGGAAATACGCGTTTTTATGTCCCCATCTCGTAAATGCCCTGCAAATCTGGGAACGTTTCCATGTAGGCAACATTCAAGCTTTCTGTGTTCCTTTTGGACGTGTTTACTATTGACCGCCAATACTTTCCTCAGTCCCCCGGTTCAGACTCTTCCTAATTGGGATAATTTTGGTAATTGGGCAAAAGACCACTCTAAAATAAGGTGGGTCAACAAAACATTCTGGGGGAGAGAGATCAACGTTAAAAGCTCTAAACGAGCTGGGCTCATGGTCTGCTACAGAACTCCGCTCCGTGAAAAGCCAACATCAACCGAGATTGGTTCTTTGGTTTGATAAGGAGACCATATGTACTGTGCTTTCCCAAGCACTTAGGACAGTGCTCTGCACACAGTAAACACGCAATGGATACCATTGATTGATTGATGAGGCAAAGTTGAATGATCGCCTATAGGCTAATCCCTCCAAACTCGAAAGTGTGTCCAGAAGATCAGTTTGGGCTGTGACATGATTTCGATTAGAGGCGTACAAATTTTAATTTGTCTTTATCAAATAACACTGCGGGATTTATAGCCTCATTTTTATAAAGTGCCTTTATTGGACTCAACAGTACGCTAGGTGTCTCCTTGTGAAGTTATGAATCCTACAAAACGGCTCAATAAGGCCACAGAAACTGCTTCTCAGGTGGGCTTGGTGGAGAATATTTTTAATTATTATTAAACAAGTCAGTGATACTCTATTAGATGAATATTAAAATGAGCATTGCATTCAGTTATTAATTTGCACTATTCGCTTTCCAATGCAACAAATATCTCATTAATTTAATTTTAGGTGCCTACCCGTTTATGCTGCATTTTACAGTCTAGAAGGCAATTTACTATTAACTGGCAATTACATACAGAATGATTGTTAATTCTGCTCCTAAGTGCTAGCTGCTTGAAAATTGTTATCTCTCTCTAATTTTTGACCTTCTTACAACAGGGGTGAGGTTCACTGGGAATACAAAGGGCTAGTAGAAAAGAGATGGACATGTCATTTGTGACTCATTCTTTTAATTCACCGCGCTAATCAACTGAACTGCCATAGCCTCCCAAGGTAATTGTATCTTTAGACTAGTTGAAAGCAATGGGTAAAAAGGCTCGGATAAGGGGGAAAGAGCTTTCTTTAGCAGAGAGAGAAACTAACCTCTTCTCCTCCCTGCCTGTCTCTCTCTCTCTCTCCTTTTCCCTTCCTCTCCCTCCCTCTCCCTTTCTCTCTTCTCTTTCTCTTTCTCTCCCTCCTGCTCCTTCTCCCGTCCTCTCTGTCTCCCTTCCTCTCCCTTTCTTTTCCTCTCTCCCTCTCTTTCTCCCTCCCTTTCTTTCTCTCTCTCCTTCTTTCTCCCTTCCTCTCTCTCTCCCTCAGAGAGCAGAATGGGGCCCGCCCCTGAAAAAAAACAAAACCTGGAACTTTTCACGGAGCCCAACGTAGATCTACGGACGTCTTGGATTTTGTCCGTTGAGAGGGCGTCTTTTCAGGCTGCCACATTCATTCTTGCTCCATCGCCCTGCACTATGCCCTCTACATACCGAGGAGGTTAAATGTGACCAGTATACCAGTGGAGACTCCAACCATGAGGGAACTGTGATGGAAAACAGATGCCCTCTCTCTCCCCCACCGCCCCCCTACCCTTGACGAAGGCCACATCATTTTCATATCGTGAAATACAGTGGGGTTCAGCTCGGTTTTCAGCGGTGATTATCTCATTGTCCTGAACCAATTAAAGAGCAACACAAATCAGCGAGGAGTAACCAGGTCAGACGGGTCGTGACCTTCAACCTCTGTTTTTATTCCCTCCTACTGCATGGGCTACTGAGTCCCTCACCGGTGCAATCTAGTAAATAGTCCTGTTCAACTACTCGGGTTTTACCTCAGGCAAAATAAGCACCGTTCAGGAAACTTTAATGGCTCCGTCGACTATCTTCATCTTTTTAATAACAATAATTGTGGTTTTTGTTGAGCTCTTATTTTGTGCTCAGCATACACTCATCTACACACACTTAGCTCCTTACGGCCAGGGAGTATATATACACACTCTTTCAATTGTGCTATGCATGTAGTAAGTGCTCAGTGAATACCGTTGATGATGATGGAAATAAATACTCAATAAACACCACTGATTGACTGATTGAAATCATTCCAATTGTTCAAGCCCCTCAAAACGGCTTTTGCTCAAATGAGATGTTTATTTTGAGCAGATTTTTTGGAACCGTCCAGGTAATTCAGGTCAACGCATATTTTCACTTTGAATGATCCTGATTCACTGTAATATAAACAAATACGGTGTTCATTTTCCCCTGACTTTGCTTAATGAGCTGACAAAACTGATGTTTTGACCTAGAGAGTATGGAAAATTAGCCAGTCAGTTGTATTTATTGAGCATTCACTGTATGGAGAGCATTGTACTAAGCGCTTGGGAGAATGCGAAACAACAATATAACAGACACATTCCCTGCCTACAGTGAGCTTATAGTCTAGAGGGGGAGACAGGCAAAACCAAATGCACTGTAGACCAATATTTCCAGATAATCAATCAATCAATAATATTTCTTGTGGGCAGAGTACTGTACTAAGTGCTTGGGGAAGTATAATGTTATAGGGTGGACTCAATCACAGTGGTTGATGCTCGCATTTTTTCCAGACCTGCGTAGGTGGAGTTGTAGAAGATGGAGGCAGATTGAATGGGAGAGAGAGCTTTTTTGTCTTATCACCTTGACCTAGTGGAGAGAGCCTGGGCCTGTGAGTTAGAGGACCTGGGTTCTAATCCCGGGTCCCACACTTGCTTTCTCCATGACCTTGGGTAAGTCACTTCACTTCTTTGGGCCTCAATTTCCTCATCTGTAAAATGGGGATTAAGACTGTGAGCCCCATGTGGGCCAGGGACTGCGCTGCATCCTGATTATCTTGTATCTACCCCAGTGCTTAAAACAGTGTCTGGCACAAAGTAAGTGCTTTTTGGGAATTGTGGTAACAAATACAAGTACCACAATTGTTATTACTAACATTATTATGATCACCATTAGGAGCAGACTAGATGGCCAACCTAAAGGCACCTCTGAGAGAGAGCATCTATGCTTTCCATATTTATAGACAATCTTTTGTATGTTTTTTGCATTCCTTTTCCATTGGATTTTTCTGACATGCAAGGGGCCGGCAGAAATAAAACAGCAGTAACTGTAAAACTGGAGGCCAAATTAGGTGACAGTTATACTTTCAGAAAGGTTTAACACAAGTGAGAAGCAGCGTGGCTCTGTGGAAAGAGCCTGGGCTTGGGAGCCAGAGGTCGTGGGTTCTAATCCTGGCTCCGCTGCTTGTCAGCCGTGTGACATCGGTCAAGTCACTTAACTTTTCTGTGCCTCAGTTACCTCATCTGTAAAATGGGGGTGAAGACTGTGAGCTGTACGTGAGAAAAACTGTTTACCTTGTATCTTCCCCAGCATTTAGAACAGAGCTTGGCACATAGTAAGTGCTTAATGAATATTAACATTATTATTATTATTATTAAATGAATTAACATGTCTTCTATTTGAAATATTAAAGCCAATGATTAAACATTTCACTGTGGTGAGCCCGTTGTGAGCAGGGATTGTTTCTTTTTGTTGCTGATTGTATTCTAAGCACTTATTATAATGCTCTGCACAGAGTAAGCGCTCATGAACGGTATTAGCAGAGTTGGAAGAAACTCCCACCGCTAGACCGTGAACTCCTTGTGAGGAGGGATAGCATCTACCAACTCCGTTGTATTGAACCCAAGCACTTAATACAGTGCTCTGCACACAATAAGTGGTGCTCAGTAAATACCATCAATTGATTGATTGACTGATCATGTTTTCTGAGCAAATTTTAATTCAATTATTTCACTCGATTCATTTTCTTTTCAATCTAATCATCTAATTGGACTCATTTTCTTAGTACCAAAATGATACGGTTCACATTTTAGGGTAATAGCCAACAAAAGTTTCATTCCATATCATTATCCTTGTTGCTGAAATCATCATTGTTATTATCATTATTAGTACATCATCTTTGAACCACATTTCCTCTAGAGAGTTTGAAAAAAAACAGGACTTAAAATTTCTTATCGCCTTAGGATCACCAGTCCCAAATCTCCATAAGGAACTGCACTTTAGTGTTGGAAATAGAATAACCTTTTAACGGTTTAATTGGCAAGCACAGATATCTTTGACACTACACATCTATTTCATCATTTCATCGTTTCAAAAAAAAAAATACTAAAAAACCAAAGACAGATTTTGTTTAAAAATCACCAGGCTTAACCAAGTTCTTTCCTACAGCAGGTGGTAAACATCTGGAACTCATTACTGAAGGAAGTTGGTGAAGGAAGAAAATAGCAATGCCTTCGGAAAGGGCTTTGGGTGAACTTCTCGACAAGGCATATTAGAGGGAATATTGAAGTTGTGAGAGGGGAAAGTTAAAAATGTTAGGAGGATCAAGTTGGATATGTTGCCAATTTGTACTTACAAAGCGCTTAGTACAGTGCTCTGCACACAGTAAGCGCTCAATCAATACGATTGAATGAATGAATGAATCAAGAAGGGTTAAAGAGATGCATGTAGGTCCCTGATGAGTTATTAGGGGAGAAAATTAGGGTCATGGGATGACAAAGAGGGCAACCATAATAATAAGAAGAATTATGAAATTTGTTAAGTTCATTCAATCATATTTATTGAGTGCGTACTGTGTGCAGAGCACTGTACTAAGCGCTTGAGAAGTACAAGTTGGAAGTGCTTACTATGTGCCCGGCACTGTACTAAGCATTCAAGCATCCTCTAATTGGCACTGTTGCAAGCCCGCGATCCAACTAAATGGGCAATTGGAGATGTCAGGGTGGCCCTCCTTAGGTTCTTGTAGTTCTTATTCATTAATTAATCAGTGGTGTTTATTGTGCACTTGCTGGGTACTAACAGAGTTGATAGACATGTTCCTTGCCCACAAAGAGCTTGCAGTCTAGAAGAATAGCTGACAGTCCAGAGAAAGAGTTTACAGCCTAGAGAAGGAATTGGCAGTCGAAAGGAGGAGCCTATAGTCTAGAAGAGCTTACAGTCCAGAGTTGGATCTTAAAGACTAGATAAGGAGCAGCAGCGTGGCTCAGTGGAAAGAGCATGGGCTTTGGAGTCAGAGGTCGTGGGTTCTAAACCTGACTCCGCCACTTATCTGCTGTGTGACCTTGGCAAGTCACTTAACTTCTCTGTGCCTCAGTTCCCTCATCTGTAAAATGGGGATTAAGACTGTGAGCCCCATGCGGGACAACCTGGTTACCTTGTATCTTCCCCCGTGCTTAGGACAGTGCTTGGCACCTAGCAAGCACTTAACAAATACCACCATTATTATTATTATTATAAGGAGCTTAGGGTCTAGGAGGAAGGGCTTTCAGTCCAAAGAAGGAATTGAAATTTAATAAGAATGGTATTTGCTAAGCGCTTATTATGCATCAAGCCCTGTTCTAAGTGCTGGGGTAGATACAAGCTAATCAGGTTGGAGACAGTCCCGTTTCCACATGGGGCTCAAAGTCTTAATCCCCATTCTACAGATGAGGAACTGAGGCACAGAAAAGTGGAGTGACTTACCCAAGGTCACACAGCAGAAAAGTGGTGGAGCTGGGATTAGAACCCAGGTCCTTCTGACGCCCAGGCCTGGGCTCTAACCATTAGACCACACTGCTTCCCAATTTTACAGTCTACGTAGATTATGATATGGGAGAGCAGGTGTGAAAAAATGGACAAAAAACAACATCTTGGACTTTAGACTGAATACAATACTTTGCTTGTGTCTTCTTCTAAGATTCTTTTAATACCTTTATAATACATAAGCAAAACTTCCACGTGAAATTTGCCATTTCACTGCCTCAGGCAATTTAAATTATCTACTGATCTGTGGAGACAGCATTTAGTAATTGTCCCACTGTGAGCCCCATGTGAGGCAGGGGCTGGGTCCAGCCTGATTATCTTGTACCTACCCCAAGGCTTAGTACAGCATTTGGCACATAGAAAGTATTAATACATGCAATTATTATTATTATTAGTGGTAGTAGTCATAAAAGAAATAGTAGCATTTTGTGTGGACCATTGTATTAGGCAATTGGGAAGTGCAGAATAACAAAGTGACACATTCCCTGCCTACAAGGAGTTTCCACTCTGATAGAGAAGCAGTGTGGCTTAGTGGAAAGAACACAGGCTTGGGAATTAGAGGTTGTGGGTTCTAATCCTGGCTCTGCCACTTGTCAGCTGTGTGACTTTGGGCAAGTCACTTAACTTCTCTGGGCCTCAGTTACCTCATCTGTAAAATGGGGATTAAGATTGTGAGCCCCACGTGGGACAACCTGATTACCTTGTATCTACCCCACCACTTAGAACAGTGCTTGGCACCTAGTAAGCACTTAACAAATACCATCATTTTTATTATGATATTATTATGTGGCAAGCAGTTATTGAGTACCTGTTGTTTTCAATATACTAGACACTTGTAGACATCCCTGCCCTGAAGGATTTTATAATCAAATGGAGAAGATTAAGCAGATATGAATTGCCAGTGTACGATGGGAAAAAGAGGAAGGGCAGGAGTGATGAAAGTAAAGCATGGTGAAAATAAAGTTCTAGACTGTGAGCCTGCTGTTGGGTAAGGATCATCTCTGTTACCGTATTGTACTTTCCAAAGGCTTAGTACAGTGCTCTGCACATAGTAAGCGCTCAATAAATATGATTGAATGAATGAATGAATAAAGCAGACACTAGAATAGGAGGACAGATAGAGAAGCAGCGTGGCTCAGTGGAAAGAGCACGGGCTTTGGAGTCAGAGGTCATGGGTTCAAATCCCAGCTCTGCCAATTGTCAGCTGTGTGACTTTGGGCAAGTCACTCAACTTCTCTGTACCTCATCTGTAAAATGGGGATTAAGACTGTGAGCCCCCTGTGGGCCAACCTGATCACCTTGTAACCTCCCCAGCGCTTCGAACAGTGCTTTGCACATAGTAAGCACTTAATAAATGCCATTATTATCATTATTATTATTATGGACAGGTAGAGACATGTTGTTGGTTTCATTTGTTTACAGTATTTGTTAAGTGTTTACTATGTATCAGGCACTGGGGTAGATAAAAGCTAATCAGGTTTGACAGAGTCCCAGTCCCACATGGGGCTCACTGCCTTAATCCCCATTTTACAGATGAGGGAACTGAGGCACAGGAAAGTAAAGTGACTTGCCCAAGGTCACACAACAGACAAGTGGCAGAACCGGGATTAGAACCCAGGTCCTTTTGTCTCGCAGGCCCATAGGTTATCCACTAGGCCATGCTGTTTAATCCAGATAAAATATAGAGAGAGGTGGGAATCAGGAAGGCATGGCCAGGAAGAGAGGAGTCAATGAGGAGCCTGAGAGTCAGGGGACCTAGATTTTAAATTCATTCATTCATTCAATCATATTTATTGAGCGCTTACTGTGTGCAGAGCACTGTACTTAGTGCTTGGGAAGTACAAGTTGGCAACATATAGAGACGGTCCCTACCCAGCAGTGGGCTCACAGTCTAGAATCTAGAATCAGTCTAAATCTGATTCTGCCATTTGCCTACGGTGTGACCTTGGGCAAGTCACTTATATCTTCTCTGTGCCTCAGTTTCCTCATCTATAAAACGTGGATTCAATTCTGCTTTTCCCTCTTCCTTAGCAGGTGAGTCCCATTAGGAAGAGGGACTGTTTATGACTCAGCTTGTATTTACCCCAGTGCTTAATACAGTGCTTGGCACCTAGTAAGCATTTAACAAATACCACAGTTTCAACAATAATAATTCCTCTTTTACCGGCTGTGCATTGACAATTCACGTCTGCATCAGAGTAGAAGTTCCTTATAGGCAGGGAATGTGTCACTTTGTTATTCTGTACTTTCCCGTAGCCTGATGGTACAGTGGATTTCACCAAATGCTATTACTTCGACCTCTCCTCCTCCTGCTACTGGCAATATTAATTGTATTCACTAAGTGGTGCTTACTATGTGCCAAATACTGTACTAAGCGCTGGGTTGGATGCAAGATAATTAGGTCCCTATCCCACATGGGTCTCACAATTTAAGTACTTCTTAAATATATAAATATATATAATTATAAATATACTATTTAGATTATAAATATATAATTATATAGTATATAAATCTATAAATATATTTATATAAATATAAATAAGTACTAGCTATTATTATTATGGAAATAACTTTTTGAGGGGTGGGATTCGAAGGGTTTGTCAGAGCTGAGGGGATGGAGATATACTGAGCAAAGGGTAGGACAGAGGAGACTCAAAAGGGAGGAATGAAGCAGAATTGCCTAGAGGGTAGAACCGAGGCCCAGGAGTCAAAAGGACCTGGGTTCTAATCCTGCTCCACCATTTTTATGTGGGTGACCTTGGGCAAATCACTTCACTTCTCTGTGCCTCAGTTACCACATCTCTAAAATGGGGATTAGAACTGTGAGGCCCATGGGGGTCATGGACTGTGTCTAAATTGATTACTTTGTATCTATCCCAGCACTTAGAACAGTGCTGGGCACACAGTAAGTGCTTAACAAATACCATTAAAAAAAAAAGATGCACAGATAAGGATGGGTGAGTGAAGAGTGTGAGTTGGGAGGAGAGGAAAAGAGGAAGTAAGGAACTGGAGGAGACCCTTGAAGCCAGTTGAAAAGAGTTTTCAGTTTTCCTTTCTGCTATCTGAGAATTATTTTTCTGCATGCTTCTCCTCCTGGACCATAAGCGCCTTGAAGGCAGGGATGGTGTCTACCAACTCTGTTGTGTTGTACTCTCCCAAGTGCTTAGCACAGTGCTTTGCACACAGTGGGGCTCAATAAATACGACTGATGGATCAATGAGTGAAAACCATCCCTTCCAGCTAGTCTGCTCCATTAACCCTGCATGGCCCAGTGAAGCGGCGTGGCTCAGTGGAAAGAGCCCGGGCTTTGGAGTCAGAGGTCATGGGTTCAAATTCCGGCTCCACCAATTGTCAGCTGTGTGATTTTGGGCAAGTCACTTAACTTCCCCGTGCCTCTGGTACCTCATCTGTAAAATGGGGATTAAGACTGTGAGCCCCCCATGGGACAACCTGATCACCCTGTAAGCTCCCCAGCCCTTAGAACAGTGTTTTGCACATAGTAAGTGCTTAATAAATGCCATTATTATTATTATTATCATTATAACTCCAAGAAGGGAGACCAACCTTTAATTAAAATAAGTACCTGCTAAAAACAATCAATCAATCAATCAATCGTATTTATTGAGCGCTTACTATGTGCAGAGCGCTGTACTAAGCGCTTGGAAAGTACAAGTTGGCAACATATAGAGACAGTCCCTACCCAACAGTGGGCTCACAGTCTATAAGATCCGAGCAGATATTTTTTTTCACCACTAGAAAGAAGTGCTACTGGAGACTTCCAGAGGGAAATGACAAGTGAGCTTATTTGAATGTTTTCAGCAAGGCCAGAGAAATCAGCTTAACAGCATGGGCAAGTGAAAAAGAAAGGTGTATTCAGTCAATCATATTTACTGAATGCTTACTGTGTGCAGAGCACTGTATTAAGGACTTGGGAGAGTCCAATATAATAATAAACAGACACATTCCCTGCCCACAGCGAGTTCACAGTCTAGAGGTGTAGTAAGAAGCAGCATGGTGGATAGAGCACAGGCTGGGAATCAGAAGGTCATGGGTTCTAATCCCAGCTCTGCCACTTGCCTGCTGTGTGACCTTGGGCAAGTCACATCACTTCTCTGTGCCTCAGTTACCTCACTTGTAAAATGGGGATTGAGACCGTGAGCCTCACGCGAGACGGGGACTGTGTCCAAGTTGATTTGCTTGTAACTACCCCGACGCTTAGTACAGTGCCTGGCACATAGTAAGTGCTTAACAAATATCACAATTATCATTATTATCATTATTATTAAAAGACATAGCCTAAAGAATGAAAGGGTAACTAGAGCCAAATACTATAACCATGACTTCTTCCACCGTGCAAAGAAGCAAGGCCCTTTTCCTATAGCTCCGATGTCGTCTGTTCAGACCTCATCGTGAAGTGGTTGAATTAAACCAGTGTAATAATAATAATAATGGCATTTATTAAGCACTTACTACGTGCAAAGCACTGTTCTAAGCACTGGGGAGGTTACAAGGTGATTAGATTGTCCCACGGGGGACTCACAGTCTTCATCCCCATTTTACAGATGAGGTCACTGAGGCCCAGAGAAGTGAAGTGACTTGCCCAGAGTCACACAGCTGACAACTGGTGGAGCTGGGATTTGAATCCATGACCTCTGTCTCCAAAGCCCGTGATCTTTCCACTGAGCCACACTGCTTCTGTCAAAGTACTGTCCTCCATGGATATAAGGCCTTCTCAGTCAGAGCTCTGTTTCACAAAAGGTAATTTTATGCCCTGGCTGTACACGAATAGCCCGACGGAGCGTGGTTCCACCTTAGTCAAGAAATGACTTATACTTTCCAAGTGCTTAGTACAGCGCTCTGCACACAGTAAGTGCTCAATAAATATGATTGCTTGATTGAAAGTGATGTCACGAAGTGAAGTTTGACTTCATTCTGTTTTAGTATGAGCAGTGACCACATCTCCCTCTGCCTTGGTGTCCAGCGGCAGCACCCTTTAGGACTGGAAAACGGTAACGCAAATGATATCGCGCCTGCTAAAAAGCAATCAAGAAAGGATTCCGATCTTTGAGTCTGATTTCTCCCGTAGAGGATTTTGAAAGGCATCAGTTTAGAAAACCCAGATTGGCCCATTCGAAAATTGAGTCACGTGAATTCCTTCCACTCAGGCTGCTGGTCGGCCATTAAATAACCCACATTTGGACTAACGACTTGAACAGAGTTCAACAGATGGTCATCTTTTCTCAGTGAAAAATTAATTTCTCCATTCACACAATTTCCCAGTTGGGCTAAGAATAAGAAACTTGACCTTCACCAACAAATACCACAAATTCCAGGTTGACCCTCCGTCCAAGCTGGGCACCCCGGAAATCTCTGCAGCCAACCTTGGGCGAGATTTGGGGTCTAAGGTGAATGACACCCAAATTTTTGGCCATGGATCCACTTCTCTAAACTAATCCAAATCCCTCAACCTTGAAACATTCGCTCACTGCTACTTCCATGCCATTTCCAAAGCGAGGCTATTCAGAAAGCCCAAAGACGCTACCCACGGGGACGGGGACATCCTGTTATTGCCCTTGGAAACCGAGTGATTCGGTCCCACTGGACTGGCTGACAGAGGAGAGTGGACAAAGTCTGAAATTAAAAGGAGAAAGCTCCCTCTTACCTGTGTAGACGAACCGTCCCGGGGCCCCTTTGCAGAACTGCTTGGATTTGTAGGAGAGAGTTACTTCAACAACTCCGGGAATGTGTCGTGGTGGGGTTTGAACTCTGATGGCGTGGGGTGTGATCAGCTATAAAAATCATACGGTAAAACAGACTTTAAATCACGGTGAGAGAGGACTGACACTTGCCAGTTGGATATAATTACAAAAATAGCTGAAATCGGACCGTGGTCTCAAAGTTCCACCTTCTCGCTGTCACCTAGAGACCCAGGATTCTACCTTTTCTTTTTTTAAAAAAAAAAAGAAAAAAGGAAAACATCAGCAAATGATCCTGGGTTTTGGTTTTCAGGAAAAGCCACAGGGCACCATTCATATGAAAATTACCTCCATATGTCTCGGTCAGCCCGCTTCTAGTAATTTTAACACTAATTGTTCAGTGGAATTGCGAGTTCTCTTAGAGTGAGCTTTCCACTAGAGGGCAAGGGGAGGGTCTCCTTATTGCTCCAGTGGTGAATTTGTGGTAAAAAAAAAAAAGTACTATGAAATAAAATATCACGATACTGCCCGTCAATAGGTTCCCGACGGCTTATTGAAGCCACTTAGGCAAAGATGTCACAGCCACATGGCCTAGCAGAAAGAATCCAGGCCCGGGAGTCTGAGAATCTGGGTCCTTACCCTGGCTCCACCACCTGGCTGGCTGTGTGACTTTGGGCAAGTCCCTCGGGTTCTCTGGGACTCAGTTTCCTCATCTGCACAATGGGGATTTGCTCCCTGTCTCCCCTCCCACTTAGCCGGCGAATCCCACTTGGGACAGGGACGGGGTCCACCCCGATGATGGCATCTTGACCAGAGCCCTCGGTAGGGTAAATGCCGAACAAATCCCGCCATCGCAAAGAAGAAGTAAAAAAGTGCACGCACAGCCCGGCAAATAGAGGAAACTTACCTCGCTCCAGACCAACATGGTTCCAAATACAACTTGCAAGCCATCAAAGAAGTTGTCTCCAATGATGATAACCGTAGCTCCTCCCGTTGTCCAGCCTTCACTAGGACTAATAGCCTTGATGCACGGAGTAGCTGCTTGGACAAGACAGAAAATCCCGGCCTTAGTGTCTCCTCTTCCCTGACAGTAGGTCTCTCTCTGCCAATGACGAATCATGCAACGGGCACAGGAGGAAAATGTTGCATGATCTCTTCGGGAGGCACACAGAGGGCAATCGTTTATCAGCGTGTTGATGTATTTAAAGCAAACCGTTAAATGTTTTCTAAAGCAAAGGCCAAGCTGCAGAATACTAGTGAGCGAGAAAAAAATGGCTCGAGAAAGCAAATTATATGTCAGGGCAGATATGGCTCTTACAAATGATTAAGCATTGCATGTACAGATCTAAGCAGAGTCAATCAAAAGGTTGTTGAGAGAGATGGAAGAGATGGAAGCGCTGTGAATTTCGATTCCTCATAAGCAGCTAATTGGGCTGGGCTTTTTCTTCCCCGAACTTTGCCTTTCGGTTCAAAACTTCATTTTCCTCTGTCACTCCATAATTACTACTTTTCACTTTTCATCAGGAAAAAATCAAAAGCACTCTATTAATACTTTTGTCAAAGGTACACATTTTACATCTAATATTGTTTGTCGACATGAATCCCTGAGCCATTGACTTGACCTCCCTTTGTCTCTAGAGTCTTTCCATTTGCATGAGTTATTACAATGCAGTGACTCCCGAGAAGGAGGAGGAGGAGGAGGGAGAGAAGGAGGAGGAAAAGGGCAAGGAGGAGGAGGAGGGCAAGGAGGAGGAGGAAGAAGGAGGAGGAGGAAAAGGTGGAGAAGGAGGATGAGGGCAAGGAGGAGGAGGAGGAAGGAGGAGGAGGAAAAGGTGGAGAAGGAGGATCAAGTGGGAAATGTAAATGGAAGAGGAAGAGAGAAAAGGAAAAGGTGGAAGGGAAGAGGAAAAGAGGAGGAAGAGGAAGGAGGAGGTGGAGAAGTAGGAAAAGGAGAAGGTAGGAAGAGGAGGAAGGGGGGAGGAAATGGAGGAGAAGGAGGAGGAAAAGGGAAGGAAGGGGAAGAGAAGGGAAAGGAGAAGGAAGGGAAGACGTAGGAGGAGGAAGAGAAAGAGGAGGTGGAAAAGGAGGAGGAAAGAAGAGGAAAGAATAGGTAAAGGAGGAGAAGAAACAAGAAGGAAGAGAGGAAAGGGAGGAGGAAAGAATAGGAAAATGAGAAGAAAAGGAGGAGAAGAGGAAAGGGAGGAGGAGGCAAAGCAGGGAAGAAGGAGGAGGGCGAGAAGGGAAGGAAGAGGAGGAAAGGAGGAGGAGGAGGAAGAGGAGGAGGCTCAGTAAGAACTGCATAGCTCGCAGCAGCCAGTAAACTGCCCTGAGACCCCAGCTGGAGACTGCATGGCCTCTGAGAGAATCGCTTTGTTCTTCTCTTTGATCAGTCCTTCTTTACATGGTGTTGACAGACCTTTTTTTTTTTACCAGCTTTGATGGCCTTTTGTATGCTGACTTTCATGCAAAGGAGCAGACCCTAAGATATACACTTGCCCTATTAGAAGTAAATTCCATTGCTCTCTATTGCTTACCTGCAGGGGCTGGTTTGAATGAGCTGTATTATTGATTGTCCTCAAGACGACCTAAATGCTACTCAACCTTTTTGTTGAAATAGTAGCTTTAATATCAAAAGGAGGATTGGTTGACTGAACCTAAGTAAAGGATACCCGTTTCACTCTTTCCCCTAAAATGGAGAAAGTCCAGAAGCGAAGACAATGAAATACGACTGACATCACAGTGGAATGTGATGACGTCATAGCCCAGTCTCACTCCACTTTTCAGAAAAACACCCTTATCCGGAGCTAGACCCTGCATAATGAGTAAACATCAAGATGAAATGTGGCAATTAGCTGAAGAATAAGGAACTCAACTTTCTTATCCTCAGGGAATTCTCTAAATTTAGTTCCCTTTTTCCATTTCTCCAAACAACCTTTGTTCCTAAGAGTGAATGTTGGCCAAAAAGGCACTGTGGAAAAGTTAGTCAAGACAATTTGATTTCTAAGACCAGGTTGGGCAAATATTCTTCAATTTCTTTTTTCTCACTACTCTGGGTATTTTACACCTGTCCGGTTCCTTATTTCTATTCTTTTTCTTCTTCTTCAAGCTGTTGCTATATTAGGCGATTCGGGAGTGACCTTCTTTACGTGATCCTTTGGAAACCCCAAAGCAGACTGGTCGTGGATAAATCGTCCTTTTCGCCTTGTAGAGAGGATCTGGTTTCATAGCTTAATAAACTCGAGTTCCACGTAAGCCTTTGTGCGGTGACGTTTGCCCAGATAGGTCAGAAGCGGGACTTGGAAGCCCCGTCTAGTTAATCACCATTAGCTATTGTTGTTTAGAACACTTCAGTTGCACTACCTTTCTTTGTTTGCTTTAATGTTGGACTAGTGGAGGTTATATTTGCTCATTCTACGTGCTTTTCCCTCCGCAGCAGAGGCCCAGGGCACACACTGAGAATCTGCCCTTAACTAGCGCTGTTGACTTCATGCTAATAAGTTCATACAAATTTTCATTTCTGAGGCTTCGGAATGACATTTGCTTTTCTTAATTGCATGGAGAGCATTTGAAAAGGATCAGCTCTCTAAAGACTGACAAGTCTCCTCCGAGGGAGTGACCTTCATCAGCACAGCCAATTATGGCAAATAATTCACCCCCCAAAAAAAAAAAAAATTACAGTAAACAAATTTACTTTGGAGGTGAGAAAAGAGAAAAAAAAATCGAGGATCTACTGCCTGCAGGAAAGGTTGCTATCTGGCAGCTGTGGCCCACTGAAAGCTCGATCGTCTAAGAATTTCCAGGGCCTTCCTGGTGGAAGGCCCGGGATCTGGCTGGGCCAGGGAGGATAAGCATCTTCCTTCTGCCTGTATTTGCATACATTTCAATGCACATATAGAGAGGGAACATGTGTTCAATGGGAACCATAGCAAAATGAATTACACAGACAGTGTTAGAGATCTAATGATCTACGTGCACAATACGCTCAAGCAGATGATAGAAACTGGGCACAGCTGATGAAGATGGCAGAAGAACAGGAAATACGAGCCCATCCCCCGCCTGGCGGGGGGGAGGAGGAGAGCGGAGCTTCCCCGACGCGCCATGCGAGATGATGTCTCGCTTTGGCTCCGGGTGGGGTGGGAGGGAAGACCCCCGGCGCCCCGGCTCGGACGGGTGATCCCGAAAGACCACCGGCCCGTGCGGGTTTAGGCCCCATCGCGGCCCTACCCCCTCAAGGGTTCAGCCTGCCCGCTCTGTCTCGGGGTCAACCGGACACCCTCCGGTGACCTCTGCCCCAGAAAGCGGTTGGGCCCATCCGGGGTGAGCCCCTCTCCCCTCTGCCCCTGATGGGGTCGAATGGGCCGCGATGCCCGGGACAAGTGGTTTGGTACGCGGGTTGGTTCGAGGCGGGCCTCGACGACGGGAAGCGGCCCGACTCCTCCGAGGGTCCCCGTTTGCCCGACAGAACTTTTTTCCTCACTGAACTTCCCGTGGCCTGGTATTCTATTAGTAAACATCTTCGCTGCACCGGTTTCCATTAATCAGTGAGCTCTCTTGAGTAATATCACAACATTTGTCACCTTTCTCTGGATTCACAATATTGAGGCACTCAAACAGGCCTAATCTTGCCTCATGAAGACTTCTTTGTTCTGCCTGCTAAAATGTCTTGTAATTGTGCTTAGAATGTCCAGATGGCTGGCTGATACTCCAGCTGATAGGATTATACCTTTTACCTCTCCTAGGGCCATCTGTTCCCTTTAACTCGCTAAAACCCTGCAGCCTGGATTCAGTTGCCATTATTGCATAAACCTAACAGCATTATAGGCACTTGGCATGCAAATCACTTACATGCTCCCGGCCTGGTGCTGGGATAAGGCTTTTGCTTAAGGTTTAGGCAGTGTTGAAGTCATTTGTGAAAAAAAGAGTGACAAGAAAACAAAAATTAAAAATTAGTTCTACTAGGCTGTGCTGGAAGAGAGAACAATTGTTTTCCTCTCACTTGTATTCAACTACTGTAAATAATTTGCCGTGCTTTTTTTTTGGGGGGGGGGGGGACTCAAAGATTCAATGGTAGCCTTTCACAGTGACAGCAGGGGGGATTAGTTTTCTGGGAAACGGGTCTCTGTATGTGTGTGCGTTTGGTGTCTACTGCTGGTGAATATTAGATGATTGGATAATGAGGTGTTAGCAAGGAGAAGCTACATATAGGCAAATATCCGCGGTTTACAAGGGCCACATTTTCTTTAAAGAATGTGTCGCTAATTCAAAGCATCCCGTCCTTCCAATAAAGTTAAGCCTCCCCAGAGCAATAGGAGGAAAATTAACCTGAAGAACGGAATGCCCCTTCCTCTAGATTTTAAGTTGTCAAGGCACTCAGGAAGAAAGGAAGATAGACAGCGGCTGGATACCAAGCCTCCTCTTTGAAAAAGAAAAGCATTTAGCCTCCAAGCGCTGACAGTTGAAGCGCTAGTTTATTATTATTATTATTATTATTATTACTATTACTATTTATTACCGAGGCCGTCGCTTTCGTAAAACCCAAGTCTGGGGTTCACCTAGCGCACATGGAGCCCGTTGGAGCCGCCCGTTTGTTCCCGGAAGAAGTCAGACTTTTGACGAAGATCATCCACTTCAGATGTCGGATTTCAGAGAACTTTGGGATTAACTGCCCCAAATCTAAACGACAGGCGCGAGGGGCTTTTAGGTCTCCATCCTCAAATGACTCTAAATCCCTAAGGTGTTTTCCAATGGCCTTTATTTTTCTAAATGTTACAACTGTTGCTTAAGGTCAGATACTTCTTTTTCCGGCAACTTACAAAAATAAATACTTGTACTTTGCTAAGAGCACGACAGCTCATTAGATGAGTCTGAATTTGGAACCTACCCTAAACGCTAACCACAGGGCTGAGTGATGCTTACTTGAACCCATAATCTCTCTCTCTCTTTCTCTCTTTCTCTCTCTCTCTCTCTAGGGAAGAAGAGGACTAAGGAAGAGGATTCAACCTTCTTAATTGTGAACCTCATTAGTGATGGTTGCTAAGCAAAACACACACCTTTCTTCAGTGCATATGAAAGAGATAAACAATACGTCATAGGCTATAATGACTCTTGTGCTCAGGGCAACCTTTAATTATTATATTTTTGTCCTCTTATAACAGTCATTAATGCAGAAAAACAAATTAGTTTATTTTTGTGGTCCACAGCAGATTCAGAAAGGGTAAAGGGTACTCCATTTTTTGATGTCTGAATCACATTTCATTTGGATAATCACTGCTTGCTTCATTCATGTTTTTCTGGTTATCCATCTGGGTTATATCATGGGGAGCTCTTATTAAATGCCTTCCTATAAGGTGGAGAGGGTTGCATTGTATTTTCCCATGTCGCTTTCTGGACCGTTTACTACTTTAAAGGATTTATTCGTGGAGTTTAATTTGGATTCCACTCTGAAGAAATCACACTTTTAAACAGTTCACATCCCTGAGCCGCTCGAAATTATTTTTCATGAGTTTTTTTAACCGTAAAGTAGGTGTGATTTTAAGAGGGATTTATGAGATGTGTTTGCCTAGGTAGCTTCTTGGGATTTTTCAATATAGCCATGTTTCCCAATCTTTGTTTAAGAACTGGGCTCAGACTTTCAGAACTGTGAGAGAATGTTTAAGGATGCTTTTTCGATTCTTGTCACCACAGATTCCTTTCTTAATAAGCAGGCAAGGGGGTCAATCACACTGAATTAGTTTGGAGGGAGCTGGGGGTGGGGGGGCGGTGGGGATAGGCAGGGAAGGAACACTTTACTCTGTTGTTCTCACACAAAACTTCTCTCGCTTTCCTCTGTAGCAGTAAGGCCCGACAACAGGAAATTGATCTCCTAGTAAATTCTTTACAGATTCGGTCACGATTTTACCATCCACTTAAACTTGCATTCAGAACCTGAGAATGTACCTCTGGATCAAGAATTATGACAAGCCAAAAAAAATAGTAATAATGAAATAAAATCTGCAAGAAAAGCTGTAAGCAAAACAAAGCCGGTAAACAAACCAAGACAGAAATAGAGGAAAGAGTGGAGAGGGGGTGAAGAAGGGAGTGAGGGAAAATTTTCAGTATTAAAACAAGGAAGGAAAAAGGAAGGCCAGAAGTGCCCAGAGAGAATGCTGCCTTCTGGATGTTTGGTCTGTGGCATGGTGCGGAAAAGCCAGAGGAAAATAACTAGAGGAATGTTCCAACATAAAGTATGATGCGAAAAAAAAAGCATTGCAAATCAAAAAGACATGTATGTAAATGTGTGCCTACCATTTTCCAGATAAGAAGGGGCCATACCTTCTGACGGGTCAAGACGTCTGGCCCTCCTTCCATGTTTAGAGTTGTTGTGGACGAACATGTTGTCTGAAACGGCCAATACATGGCCATCGACGTTGACTGTTGTTGATACAACAACCTGTGAAGAAAAAGCAAATGGTAAGAAAGCGGTAAAAAAAAAAATCGAAGGCGCATAACTGGAAAGAGGAAATGGAAATACAACTTATCATTGACAAGAGGGTTGGGGGTCTGGGGGTGGAAGGGGAGGAGGAAGGGCCGCCATGTTCAATTTTCAATCAATTGACCTCTCTTCACCAGCTTTTTGGCTAATAATAGTGTTTTGTTTGGGTTTTTTTTTTCTTTTTTAACTGGCAATTGTTTCCTCTTCAAAACCTGCTCGCCTAATTAGAGTTTAATCTCCTATTATGCTAACAAGTGAATTCAATTCAGGGAAATATTCTTCTAGCCATTAGCTTCAGAAACACCCCTCTGGCCACTCATTTTAAAAGATGCTGTTTTGATTGATCTGTTGATATATTGATTAGATAGTTTATCTAATTAAAATTAGTTCACTTGGGGACTGTCTTCAGATGAAGGATTGGAAGGATTTCGCATCTCCCCAAACCCGCTGATCTAAATCAGAAACACAGCCCACTGTCCTCATCCTGTGCACCACAGGGGTCTCCTAGACCTGTTTCACGATTAAGCCCGTAACGTCCGATCGCGGAGGTCTCTGCACCCGAAAGGACTGAGTTGATTCCGAATGGTGAAAGTGTTCTCAATCCGTGGAAGGAACCCCTTCTCATGTTCATTCGGATGGTGAACGACCCTGGTACGTCGATGGAATTTCCTCCTTTATGTGGGAGAGAAAGGGTTCTATTCTTGTGCCCAGGAGAGGCTGGGCCATAGAAGAGATGATGGATAGAGGCTTCTTAAGCGTCCAGCTGCTTCTTGGTAGAGACAGGGAAGGAGCATAGGCAAATGTGGCTGTCTGAAACACCTACCCAGTGGATCTGTCCCATTCACCCCGGAAATGACCCTCCGCAACAGAAAAATGGAACAGGAAATTACAATTTTTTTTTAATAGATTCGGCTCCACATGTTGACCATCTGTAGAGAATAGTTTGAAGAGCACACAATTAATCTTAGACTCTCGTATTGTCATTATGGATTGGGTATGAAGTAAGCATCTTAGCACGTTCTCCTTGTCTATAGAAGCGGTCCCGTCTTCCAAATGGCTCTGAGGCTCTGACTAATAGTAATCAAGCTACATACAACCACGCCGAGATGAATCGGAAGCATTGGAGGTGAAGAGAGATGAATATTCATGCTTAACTGCCATCTTCTATTCAGTTTGTTCTGGTCCATAGAGAATACCGTAAGAAATGATATGGAGAAAATAAAAAACTATGCTTTTATACACTAATAACCCTATTCACGTAATGAATGAAAAATGAAAGATTGTCAGTCGACGACGGGGAAAGGAAGATGAAAAAACACAGTCAGAAAAACCTACTTAATTGTCACTCCCCTACCTTTGGCCTGAGGCAAACCTGACTGTATCTCAATTGTCCTAGAATTTCTATTTCTTGGATTGAATCGGATGCTATTTTAATATTCCAGAATAACCCAACACTTCCTTTTTTATAGTCTGTCCTCGCTGGGAAACGGTAAGTTACCCTGAGTCACCCCAGAAAGCCAGAATATCCTCATTCTCCCCAAACGTGTTCCTCGCTGGCATGCGGTTTCCCCACAGCGCGATTCCCACGGCGAGTGTCATCCCATCCATTCTTGAGCAGGGAGGAGCTCCAAAGTTGAACCCGTTCCACTTACGCGGTGGGTGCCATCTTTTCCAGTCTCCTAATGGGACATTCCAAAATTGAACCTCTTTCACACCCGTGGCAGACGTTATCTTATCTACCCTTGAAATGGGGAGTCCCAAATTTGAACCTGTTCCACTCCCATGGCGGGTACTACCATGTCCACCCTCCTAGTGGGAGGTTCCAAAGTTGAACCTCTTTCTCTCCCATGGCAGATGCCATCCTGTCCACCTCTGAACTGGCGAATCCCAAAGTTGCACCCGATCCACTCCTTTGACGGGCACAATCTTGTCCATCCTCATAATGAGGCATTCCAAAGTTGAATCTCTTCCAATCCTCTGATGGGTGCCATCTTGTCCACCCTCTTAGTGGGGCATCCCAAACATGAACCTCTTCCGCTCTCATGGCAGGTGCCATCATGCCCACCCTCTTAGTGGGGTGTTCCAAAGTTGAACTTCTTTCACTCCTACGATGGACGTCATCTGGTCCACCCTCATAATGAGGCATTCCAATGCTACAACTCTTCCACCTCCAAGGCAGATACCATCTTTTCCACCCTCTTAGTGGGGCAGCCCAAAGTTGAACCTCTTCCACTCCCACAGTTGGTGCCATCTTGCCAACCTCGTAGTGGGGTGCTCCAAAGTGAACCTCCTCCACCCCCATGGTGGATGCCGTCTTGTCCACGCTCATGAAGAAGCATTCCAAAGTTGAACTTATTCCTTTTGCCAGGCGGGCGCCTTCTTCTCCACATTCTTAGTGAGTTGTCCCAAAGTTGCACCTCTTCCACTCCCACGGCAGGCGCTATCTTGCCCAACCACGTAGAGGAGTGTTCCCAAGTTGAACCTCTTCTACTTCCACACCGTGCTCCATCTTGTCCACTTTTGAACTGGGGAATTCCAGAATGGAACCTCTTCCATTCCTGTGGCCCCTATTATCTTATCCACCCTCCAACTGGGGAGTTCCAAAGTTGAACCTCTTCCCAGGTTATTGAGTTTTTCCTTTCACTGTATCTTTTGGGACAAAAGAAATGCCAGGGGATTGTGCAAAACTGGAATCATTGCATTTCTTGGCCAAGGTTTACAGTTTTTAGGCTCCTGGTCCAAGAGATATTAAAGAAACAGGTAAAGGTTAGAAAAAAGGCAACTGTCTTCAGTCTGGCATCTCTATATAGGTCAGTCAGCAGGGGAAAACGAGTGAGATTCAGCAGAAAGCAGGTAAACTCTCTAGGTTTCGTTCCATCACGGCAGTTCATTGCGGCGCCTCCTCTTCCGAAAGGTGCGGAGAGAATGAAACCGGTTGAAAATATTAAGACTTGACGTATTGTTAAGTTCCATTAAACCTTCTGAGAGGCAGAGAGATTAGCTAAAGAGACTCAGGAAGTCCTTCTCTTATTCTTGGTTCCACTGTCGACCACGAGATCACTTGAGACCTGATGCTTCATTTAGTCATCGGTGAGACAAAGAGGACTCATTCCAGGTTTGACCTTCTGCTCTGCTCAGATGGATCAATATCACCGGGGGTCACGTGAAGCTGAGATGCATGAAAAATGGAAGAGGGCTGGACTGTTTTGAAGAAACATTTTTTTCTTCCTCCTCCCCCAACTACAGATCTCTATTGTTGCTCTGACGATGTGTCCGGTTTCCTTTCTGTGAACTGGGCAGAGATCCGCACGGCCCAGGTTTTGCCATAAGGTTAATGGTAAGGCATAGATTTCTCAGAAAAACTTGGGGACAGCTTGATAATTGGGTTGGTTCATCCCCAAATATGAATGATCTGGGAAAATAATCTCATATTTCTAAGAAGCCATTTCCTCTAGTCAAACGGAGGGGGAAAGTTCTCATTGTTTATCCAGTTAGGAAACGTTTAGAAGCAATTTGGATAAACCCTGGTGTATTGTTCATAAAAAATTAAACAACCATATGAACCCAGAACTTTGAATCCCGAAGAATTTAGAGGCAAATCTAACTGGTCATTTACTTCATGCTCTGCATAATTTGATAATACTACTGATAATAATAATAATAATAATAATAATAATGATAATAATAATAGCATTTATTAAGCGCTTACTATGTGCAAAGCACTGTTCTAAGTGCTGAGGAGGTTACAAGGTGATCAGGTTGCCCCACGGGGGGCTCACACTCTTAATCCCCATTTTACAGATGAGGTAACTGAGGCCTTGAGAAGTTAAGTGACTTGCCCAAAGTCACACAGCTGACAATTGGCAGAGCTGGGATTTGAACCCATGACCTCTGATTCCAAAGCCTGTGCTCTTTCCACTGAGCCACGCTGCTTCTCTGCTACTTATTAAGCATTCATTCAATCATATTTTTTGAGCGCTTACTGTGTGCAGAGCACTGTACTAAGCATTGGGGTAAATACAAGATTATCAGGTCCCATATGGGGGTCATAGTCTGAGGGAGAACAGATATCAAGTCCCTGTTGTGCAGATGAGCCGGGTTCAAATTCTGGCTCTGCCACTTAGCTGTGTGACTTTGGGCAAGTCACTTAACTTCTCTGTGCCTCAGTTACCTCATCTGTAAAATGGGGATGAAGACTGTGAGCCCCCCGTGGGACTACCTGATCACCTTGTAACCTCTCCAGAGCTTAGAATAGTGCTGTGCACATAGTAAGTGCTTAATAAATGCCATTATTATTATTTTAGATGAGGCTCAGAGAAGTTAAGTGACTTGACCAAGGTCACACACCAGGTAAGTGGTGGAGCCAGAATTAGAACCCAGGTCCTCTGACTCCAGGCCTGTGCTCTTCAATCAATCAATCAATCAATCGTATTTATTGAACGCTTACTGTGTGCAGAGCACTGTACTAAGCGCTTGGGAAGTACAAGTTGGCAACATATAGAGACGGTCCCTACCCAGCAGTGGGCTCACAGTCTTTCCACTGGGCCTCACTCGTTCTGATAGAGTAGATAACTTGTTGATGTAGGGACTGCAGTTCCACAGGGCACGTGAAGAGAGTTAATTCAGCTGACACTTCAGGACTGAGGTTTAAGGTAGGAAGAAGACAGTTCCAGTTGGTTAAGTGATAACCGGACACTGCAGTAGCATCCTTATTTGTTTGTGGTGGCAAGAAAGACCACGTGGCTGAGTGAAATCAGGAGCCGTAAGCTCTAACCCTGGCTCTGCCACTTGTCTGCCACAGTATCTTGGGCAAATCACCTCTCTGGGCCAAAGTTTCCTCATCTGTAAAATGGAGATTTAATATCCCCGTTCTCCCTCTCCTGTGTGGGACAGGAACCGGCTCTGGTCTGATTATAATGCACTTATCCCAGCGTTTGGCAGAGTGCTTGGCTCATAGTAAGCGCCTGTGGTCAAAGCATGCAATCTCTCATGACTACCTGAGCAGAAAAAAAGCGCCTGAAATTGTTCTAGTAGGGCTCAGGTCTTCCAGCTCGGTTGTGTCACACTCTCCCAAGTGCTCGGTAATAATAATAGTAATAATAACGGTGGCATTTATTAAGCACTTACTATGTGCAAAGCACTGTTCTCAGCACTGGGGAGGCAAGGTGATCAGGTTGTCCCATGGGGGGCTCACAGTTGTAATTCCCATTTTACAAATGAGGTAACTGAGGCCCAGAGAAGGGAAGTGACTTGCCCAAAGTCACACAGCTGACAACTGGTGGAGCCGGGATTTGAACCCCTGACCTCTGATTCCAAAGCCCTGGCTCTTTCCACTGAGCCACACTGCTTCTCTAATGTGCTCTGCACATAGGAAGAACTCAATAAAGACCCCTGATAGAGTTCCACAGTGACCCTACAATACTGACTGGAAGGAGATTTCAAGTGACTTTTATCACAGCTTTTAGTCTGATGGTAATTGAATGAGAAAGGGAACTTAATTTCAGAAACTTCCAGAAATCCTTTTCTCTACCGCCTCTGAGCTTAGCCCAAGCTGACTAATGGGCCTTCGCATAAAGTTTTAGTTCTCAGCAATTCAAGAAAACAGTGACAGACATTAACCAGACCAGACGATGCGGGAATATTTCTGTAGAAGCAGTGTGGCCGATTGGAAAGAGCACAGGACTGAAAGTTAGGAGTTCTATTGCAGGATCTGCCACTTGTTTGCTGGGTGTCCGGGCCTGATTATCTCAAGCCTAGCCCAGTGCACAGCACAGCGCTTAGCCCATAGCAAGGACTTGGAAAAAAACCATCGTTATCATCGCTAAAACTTCCTCTGGCTCAAACTAGCTATTAAATTACTGGCATTAAAGACACTGGATGCATTTTAAATTAGGAAAAGTTTTTAAAGTCTTGGTACTAATGGCATTTATTAAGCACTTACTATGTGCAAAGCACTGTTCTAAACACTGGGGAGGTTACAAGGTGATCAGGTTGTCCCACGGGGGGCTCACAGTCTTAATTCCCATTTTACAGATGAGGTAACTGAGGCCCAGAGAAGTTAAGTGACTTGTTCAAAGTCACACAGCTGACAATTGGCGGAGCCGGGACTTGAACCCATGACCTCTGATTCCAAAGCCCGGGCTCTTTTCACTGAGCCACACTGCTTCTCATCAAGCAGTTGGTACAACTGTGGAGGGTTGGGAAGTGGGGATTTCCAAAGATTTTTGACAACTGAAACAAATGAGCCCACTGTGGGCAGGGATTGTCTCTATTTGTTGCCGAATTGTACTTCCCAAGCGCTTATTTCAGCGCTCGGCACACAGTAGGCACTCAACAAATACGACTGAATGAATGAATGAAATTTCTGAACAGATTTTAAGGTTTGGGGCAATCCAACTTCGCAAGCAAATGTGGAATACCATCTTTTTTTCTTTTTGAAAAAATCTGTACCTGGAATCGTCGCATATCTCGGGGGTTGCCTGCATTCTTCAAACAGTTCTGATTGCACTTGAGGAAAAACTTTAGAAAGAATCTAAAAGATACAAAAGTAGAGTCCGTTAGCTGTCGCAAGCAAGAGACTTAGGGTTTGTTTTTTCCAATAAATGCAGGCATTCAAAATAAATTTTGAATCAAATCATCTTTTCCCATTGATCGGTGGGTTTTTATGCTATGAAACGAGTGGTATTGTCAACCAAACACTGTAGTAAAAATGATATTTACTGAACGTGAGTGCATTGCACTGTCCTAAGTCAGTCAATCATATTTATTAAGCGCTTACTGTGTGCAGAGCACTGTACCCAGCGCTTGGGAGAGGACAACAGAACAATATAACAGACACATTCCCTGACCACAGTGAGTATACAGTCCTAAGGACTTGGGGAGCATAACAGAAACCCAAGATGTGCTCCCTACCGCCACTGTAATAGACACCCCCTAAAGTGTACACATAATATGCCTAGAAAGGCTATAACTGTTGGGACTCTTTTAGACTGTGAGCCCGCTGTTGGGTAGGGACTGTCTCTATATGTTGCCAATTTGTACTTCCCAAGCGCTTAGTACAGTGCTCTGCACATAGTAAGCGCTCAATAAATATGATTGATTGATTGATTGATTGGGAGGCTGTGTGGCCCAGTGGATAAAGCCCAGACCTGGGAGCCAGAGGACATGGGTTCTAATCCCAGCTCCACCACTTGACTGCTCCGTAACCTTGGACATGTCCCTTAACTTCTCTGGGCCTCAGTTTCCTCAACTGCAAAATGGGGATTCAATAGCTGTTCACCCACTTTCTTATGGCATTTGTTCAAAAGAAGAAGAAGATGGCATATGTTAAGCACTTACTATGTGCCAAGCACTGTTCTAAGCACTAGGGGGGATACAAGGTAATCAGGTGGTCCCACATGGGGCTCACAGTCTTAATCTCCATTTTGCAGATGAGGTCTCTGAGACACAGAGAAGTTAAGAGGCTTGCTTAAAGGCACACAGCTGACAAGTGGCAGAGACGGGATTAGAACCCAGTTTCTTTGACTCCTAGGCCTGTCCACTTTCCCTTTAGGCCACGCTGCTCCTGTACCCAGTGCTTAGAACAGTGCTTTGCACATAGTAAGCGCTTAACAAATGCCATTATTATTATCTGATTTGGAGTCCTGCTTGGGACAGGGATTGCAGAATTTTCACCAGCACTTAAAACAGTGCTTGACACACAGTAAGTGCTTAACAAATACCATTAAAACAAACAAACAAATCAACCAAAAATAACTGTTCCTTTTGGAAGAGGCCTGCAGGAGCATTAAGCCAAAGAACTTCATTCATTCAATCGTATTTATTGAGCGCTTACTGTGTGCAGAGTACTGTACTAAGTGCTTCCTTGAGAAGCAGCAGTAGTAGTAATAATCATGGTATTTATTAAGTGCTTACTATGTGCCAGGCACTGAACTAAGTGCTGGGCGGGGGTGAGTACAAGTTAATTGGGTTAGACACAGTCCCGGTGGGACTCACAGTCTCAATATCCATTTTACAGATAAGGGAACTGAGGCCCAGAGAACAATAATAATAATAATGATGGCATCTGTTAAGTGCTTACTATGTGCAAAGCACTGTCCTAAGCGCTGGGGAGGATACAAGGTGATCAGGTTGTCCCACATGGGGTTTACGGTCTTAATCCCCTTTTTACAGATGAGGTAACTGAGGCAAAGAGAAGTTAAGTGACTTGCCCAAAGTCACACAGCTGACAAGCAGTGGAGCCGGGATTAGAACCCATGACCTCTGGACTCCCAAGCCTGGGCTCTTTTTACTGAGCCATGCTGCTTCCCTATAGCATTTGTTAAGCACTTACTATGTGTAAAGCACTGTCCTAAGCACTGGGGAGGATACAAGGTGATCAGGTTGTCCCAAGGGGGGCTCACAGTCTTAATCCCCCTTTTCCAGATGAGGTAACTGAGGCCCAGAGAAGTGAAGTGACTTGCCCAAAGTCACACAGCTGACAGGTGGAGGAGCCGGGATTTGAACCCATGAGTTCACACAGCATACAAATGGTGGAGCCGGAATTAGAACTCATAACCTTCTGACTCCCAAGTCTGTGCTCTATCCACCACGCCATGCTGCTTCCCCCGTAGTTGTAGTAGTAGTAGCAGCACAGGCCTGAAGTCAAAAGATCAGGGGTTCTAATCCCACCTCCACCATTTGTCTGCTGTGTGACCTTTGGCTAGTCAAATAATAATAATAATAATAATAATAATAATAACAATAATAATAATAGTAATAATGGCATTTATTAAGTGCTTACTATGTGCAAAGCGCTGTTCTAAGCACTTAACTTCTCTGGTCCTCCGTTCCCTCATCCGTAAAATGGGGATTAAGATTGTGAGCCCTACGTGGGACAGGGACTGACTATTGGGGAAGCAGCATGGCTCAGTGGAAAGAGCCTGGGCTTTGGAGTCAGAGGTCATGGGTTCAAATCCCGGCTCTGCCGCTTGTCAGCTGTGCGACTTTGAGCAAGTCACTTCACTTCTCTGTGCCTCAGTTACCTCTTCTGGAAAATGGGGATTAAGATAGTGAGCCCCACACGGGACAACCTGATCATCTTGCATCCTCCCCAGCGCTTAGAACAGTGTTTTGCACATAGTAAGCGCTTAACAAATACCAAACTTATTTATTTATTTATCTTGTAGACACCCCAGTGCTTAGAACAGTGCCTGACACATAGTAAGCGCTTAACAAATACCATAATTATTAGTAGTAGCAGTAGTAGTAGTAATAGTATATATTAAGCTCTTGCTACCTACAAAATTCAGTGAAAGATAGGAATTAAATACAGCCCCTAGCCTGCATGGGGCTCACAATGTATAAATAAATATGGAAGTGGGGATTGACAACAACGGTAAGGAAAAGATGAAAAATAAAGCCACCTAAGTGCCATAAATCACAGAGACAAATTCAAAAATAAAAGCATTCATTCATTCAATCATATTTATTGAGCACTTACTGTGTGCAGAGCACTGTACTAAGCGCTTGGGAAGTACAAGTTGGCAAAACAAAAAGCAGTAGGGCCCTGTTGCTAAAAGCTAAGAGTCCAATGGACACTACCATGGTCACCCTAGAGTGGAAGCTCGCTGTGGACAGGGAATGTGTCTGTTCATTGTTGTACTGGACTCTTACTTCGATTCTCTGCATACCGTAAGTGCTCATTAAATACGACTAACTAGACTGACTAAATACTGTAGCCACCACTGCCTCCCTAAAGCTGAAGTTTTGTGGAGGCTTCAAGTTGCTGTCTTTTTGTTTAACTCCTTGGTTTATCCCTCTCAATTATAATAATAATGATAATAATAATAATAATAATAATAACAACATTTATTAAGCACTTACTATGTGCAAAACACTGTTCTAAGCATTAGGGAGGTTACAAGGTGATCAGTTTGTCCCACGGGGCACTCACAGTCTTCATCCCCATTTTACAGATGAGGTAACTGAGGCCCAGAGAAGTTAAGTGATTTGCCCAAAGTCACACAGCTGACAGTTGGTGGAGCCGGAATTTGAACCCGTGACCGCTGTCTCCAAAGCCCGGGCTCTTTCCACTGAGCCACGCTGCTTCTCCCAAGGTATTTTTACCTCATATGTCTGTCCCCAGCCCCAGTGTCATCGTAATCATAGTAACTGAGGTATTTGTTCGGTGTTTACTATGTGGCCAGCACTGTGCTACACACTGGGCTGGATACAATGTCAGTGCTTAGAACAGTGCTCAGCACTTAGAACAGTGTTTTGCACATGTAAGCGCTTAATAAATGCCATCATTATTATTATTATTATCAGATCAGACCCAATATCTGTCCCCCTGCTTTTAGACTGTAAGCCCTAGGCGGGCAATCAATCAATCAATCAATTGCATTTATTGAGCTCTTACTGTGTGCAGAGCACTGTACTAAGTGCTTGGGAAGTACAAGTTGGCAACATATAGAGACAGTCCCTACCCAACAGTGGGCTCACAGTCTAGAAGGGGGAGACAGGGAACAAAACCAAACATATTAACAAAATAGAATAGATATGTACAGGTAAAATAAATAGAGTAATAAATATGTACAAACATATATACATATATCCAGGTGCTGTGGGGAAGGGAAGGAGGTAAGATGGGGGGACGGAGAGGGGGACGAGGGGGAGAGGAAGGAGGGGGCTCAGTCTGGGAAGGCCTCCTGGAGGAGGTGAGCTCTCAGTAGGGCCTTGAAGGGACTGTGTCTGGATTATTATCTCTAGACCACTCCCCAGGGTTCAATTCACTGCTCCGCACAAAGTAAGCACTCGACCAATTCAATAAATAATGAATACCATAATGATGCTGGAAATGTGCCCCACACAATCTTCACAACCACCTGTGTGAGCACTTCTGTACTTGTCTTACATCCACCTTACGTATCTCACACTTAGGACCAACTCATAGATTTTTCCTTCTTTTTCTTTACGGTATTGCTTAAGGGCTTACTATGTGCCAGGCACTGTACTAAGCACTGGGGTAGATGCAAGCTAATCGGGTTGGACACAGTCCATGTCCAACAAGGGGCTCACAGTCTTGGTCTCTCTCCACTTCAATCCATACTTCATGCTGCTGCCCGGATTATCTTTGTCCAGAAACGCTCTGGGCATATTACTCCCCTCCTCAAAAATCTCCAGTGGCTACCAATCAATCTGCGCATCAGGCAGAAACTCCTCACCCTGGGCTTCCAGGCTGTCCATCCCCTCGCCCCCTCCTACCTCACCTCCCTTCTCTCCTTCTACTGCCCAGCCCGCACCCTCCGCTCCTCCGCCGCTAATCTCCTCACTGTACCTCGTTCTCGCCTGTCCCGCCGTCGACCCCCGGCCCACGTCATCCCCCGGGCCTGGAATGCCCTCCCTCTGCCCCTCCGCCAAGCTAGCTCTCTTCCTCCCTTCAAGGCCCTGCTGAGAGCTCACCTCCTCCAGGAGGCCTTCCCAGACTGAGCCCCTTCCCTCCTCTCCCCCTCGTCCCCCTCTCCATCCCCCCATCTTACCTCCTTCCCTTCCCCACAGCACCTGTATATATGTATATATGGTTGTACATATTTATTACTCTGTTTATTTATTTATTTATTTATTTATTTATTTTACTTGTACATTTCTATCCTATTTATTTTATTTTGTTGGTATGTTTGGTTCTGTTCTCTGTCTCCCCCTTTTAGACTGTGAGCCCACTGTTGGGTAGGGACTGTCTCTATGTGTTGCCAATTTGTACTTCCCAAGCGCTTAGTACAGTGCTCTGCACATAGTAAACACTCAATGAATACGATTGATTGATTGATTGATTGATTGGTCCCCGATTTAAAGATGAGGTAACTGAGGTACAGCGAAGTTAAGTGACTTGCCCAAAGACACACAGCAGACAAGTGGCAGAGCAGGGATTTGAACCCAGGTCTTTCTGACTCTCAGGCCCATGCTCTGTCATTCATTCAGTCATATTTATTACTCTATTTATTTATTTATTACTCTATTTATTATTACTCTATTTTACTTGCACATATCTATTCTATTTATTTTATTTTGTTAGTATGTTTGGTTTTGTTCTCTGTCTCCCCCTTTTAGACTGTGAGCCCACTGTTGGGTAGGGACTGTCTCTATATGTTGCCAACTTGGACTTCCCAAGCGCTTAGTACAGTGCTCTGCACACAGTAAGCGCTCAATAAATACGATTGATTGATTGATTTATTGAGAGCTTTCTTTGTGCAGAGCACTGTACTAAGCACTTGGAAAAGTACACTACAGCAATAAAGAGAGAAAATCCCTGCCCACAACGAGCTCACAGTCTTAGAGGAGATCCAGTAGGGGATCCACAGTCTTAGAGGGGATCCAGTAGGGGATCCACAGTCTATCCCCTGGGCCCCACTCCTTTTCCTCCTACTTGTAAGTTGTTTTTGTGTCTCTCTTCCCAGCTAGTTTGTAAGCCCCCTGAGGGTAGGGATCGTACCCTGTCCTTTTCCAAAAACTCAGTGCTGTAGTCCTCCGGATAGTAGAATGTGCTACCAATACAACCCAGCAACCGGTGAAGTCTAGACATGTACCTCTCCCATTTAGTAAAAAGGCAATAACTAGCATTTTTCTTTACACTATTTTCAAACTGCTTAACGACAATAGTGACTCAAAATCCCCGCGTTTCCTGGAGGAGTATACTTTGTTCTGCTTGCCGTCTTGCTTTCCTTCGTTCTTTTGAGCCTTTTCTGTTTCAGTAATGACTAACGCAAGACCACGAGATCTGACATAATCAAAATTTAAAATCCCACAGGTCCCGTGAGAAACCAGAACTCAGCTGGGCATAAACTGGCAGAAAGTTAATCATCCTGCCCCCTCCTCTCTCACCTTGTTACTCTCTTACTATGACCCCACGCTTCGGTCTTCTAATGTCAACCTATTCACCGTACCTCCATCTCGTCTAGCTCACCGCCGACCTCTCGCTTATATCCTGCTTCTTCCTGGAATGCCCTTCCTCTTCATAACCAACGGACGATTACTATATCCCTCTTTTCAAAACCTAACTGAAGGCCCACCTCCTCCAAGGGACCTTCCCTGACTAAGCCCCCTTTCCTCTTCTCCCACCCCCTTCTGCGTCTCCCTGACTTGCTCCCTTTATTCATCCCCCCACCCAGTCCCACGCCACTTACGTCCACATCCATAAATCATTTACTTATATTAATATTTGTCTCCCCCTCTAGACTGTAAGCTCACTGGGGGCCGGGAGTATGTCCGTCTATTGTTATATTGTGCTCTCCCAAGTGCTTAGTAGAGTGCCCAGAGCAAAATAAGTGCTCAAATTTGATTGCTTGATTGATTGAAAGTGATCCACTTTGGGGTCATCACTGCTTCAAATAAATAGACTTTTAATGTAGATTTTAATTGGATTTATGTCCTAATATGACCACCTTCTGGGGCTTGGATCTGTTAGGTGTGTATCAACCCTGTTCTTAACGCAGTGCTTAGGACAGAGTAAGTGCTTGCTTACTGTGCCCTGATTTTGCCTCTTTCCCACATTTCATTCATTCAATCGTATTTATTGAGTGTTTACTGTGTACAGAGCACTGTACTAAGCGCTTCCTCTGGCCTGGAAAGCTCTATCCCTCCCATATACACCTGACCACCACTCTCCCCATTTTCAAAGCATTATTAAGGTCACAGTGCTTGGCACACAGTAAGCACTTTACAAATACCATCATTATTAACTCTTCCAAGGCCTTCCCCGACCGATTCCTCTTTCCCCCAGCTCCATCTCCCTTCTGTGTTGTCTATGCACTTAATTAATTATTAATTAATTAATTATGGTATTTGTTAAGTGCTTACTATGTGCCAGACACTGTTCTAAGCACTGGGGTAGATACAAAATCATCAGGTTGGACTCCGTCCTGCCCCACGTGGGGTTCACAGTCTTCACCCCCATTTTACAGATGAGGGAACTGAGGCCCAGAGAAGCAAAGTGACTGGCCTGAGGTCACACAGGAGACAAGTGGCAGACCTGGGATTAGAACCCATGACCTTCTGACTCTCAGGCCTGGGCTCTAACCATTAGGCCATGCTGCTTCTCTGGATCTGTGACCTTTGGGCATTCGATATTCACCACCCCCTCCTCATTCATTCAATCGTATGTGTTGAGCACTTACTGTGTGCAGAGCACTGTACTAAGCGCTTGGGAAGTACAAGTTGGCAACAGATAGAGACGGCCCCTACCCAACAACAGGCTCACAGTCTACACCACAGCTCTTTTGTATATATCTATAAATTATATTTTAGAAATGATTTGATTATAATAATATCTGTCTCCACCTCTAAACTGTAAGCTCCCTGTGGGTAGGATATGTGTCTACTAACTCTGTTGCACTGGACTCTCACGAGTGTTTAGTATACTGTTTTACACACAGTAAGCACTCAAAAATATGATTGATTGCTTTTGATTACATAATCATAATAATGATGGCTTTTATTAAGCACTTACTGCTCTGCACACAGTAACCACTCAATAAATATGATTGAATGAATGAATGAATGTGCAAAACACTGTTCTAAGCACTGGGGAGGTTACAAGGTGATCAGGTTGTCCCATGGGGGGCTCTCAGTCTTCATCCCCATTTTACAGATGAGGGAACTGAGGCACAGAGTAGAGAAGTGACTTGCCCAAAGTACACAGTTGACAAGTGGCGGAGCCGGTATTTGAACCCATGAACTCTGACTCCAAAGCTGGTGCTCTTTCCACCGAGCCACGCTGTTTCTCTTACACTCATTCATTCATTCATTCAATCGTATTTATTGAGTGCTTACTGTGTGCAGAACACTGTACTAAGCGCTTGGGAAGTACAAGATGGCAACATATAGAGACGGTCCCTACCCAACAGCGGGCTCACAGTCTAGAAGGGGGAGACGGACAACAAAACAAAACATATTAACAAAATAAAATCAATAGAATAAATCTGTATAAATAAAATAAATAAATAAATAAATAAAGTAATAAATACGTACAAACATATATACATATATACAGGTGCTGCAGGGAGGCGAAGGAGGTAAGGTGAGGGAGGATGGGGAGGGGGAGGAAGGAGAGAGGAAGGAGGGGGCTCAGTCTTACATGCCAAATTGTTCTTTGTAGTAATAGTAGTATCCAATCAATCAATCAATCAATCCATCTTATATAATAACAATAATGATACTTGTTAAGCATTTACTATGTGTCGAGCACCATTCTAAGCGTTGGGGTAGATAAATGTTAATCAGGTTGGACACAGTCCCTGACCCAGATGGGGCTCACACTTTTAATCCCCATTTTCCAGATGAGGGAACTGAGGCCCAGAGAAGTGATGCGACTTGCCTAAGATCACACAGCATATGTGAGGCAGAGCTGGGATTAGAACCCAGGTCCTTCTGAGTCCCAGGTCTGTGCTCTGTCCACTAAGCCACGCTGTTTCTATTGAATGTTTTACTTTGCTCTGAGCACTGTACTAAACAGCAGTAGTAATGATGGCATTTATTAAGCACTTACTATGTGCAAAGCACTGTTCTAAGCGCTGGGGGGATACAAGGTGATGAGGTTGTCCCACGTGGGGCTCACAGTCTTCATCCCCATTTTACAGATGAGGGAATTGAGGCACAGAGAAGTTAAGTGACTTGCCCAAAGTCACCCAGCTAAGTGGCGGCGCCAGGATTCAAACCCATGACCTCTGACTCCAAAGCCCAGGCTCTTTCCCACTGAGCCACGCTGCTTCCCCTAGTTGTAGTGGTGGTAGTAATAGCAGCAGCAGCAGTAATAATATTAGTATTCATTCATTCAATCAGATCTATTGAGCGCTTTCTGTGTGCAGAGCACTGAACTAAGCTCTTGGAAAGTACAATTTGGCAACAGATAGAGACAATCTCTTCCCAAAAACGGGCTCACAGTCTAGAAGTAGCAGTAGTAGTTGTAGTATTCATTGAGCACTCACTTAATGTGGTGTACTGTATTAGGTGCTTAGTCATTCAATCTTATTTATTGAGTGCTTACTGTGTGAAGAGTACTGTACTAAGCACTTGGGAGAGTACCATAACAATGTAATGATTCAGAACAAAGTGACATATTCCCTGCCCTAAAGAAATCTACTCTTTCAGGGGCAACACAGACATCAAACTATGTACAACTAAAGTAGTTAAAATAAACAATTGAATATACATATATAATACTAATGATGGTATTTTCTAAGCGCTTAATAATAATAATAATAATGACATTTATTAAGCACTTACTATGTGCAAAGCACTGTTCTAAACACCGGGGAAGTTACAAGGTGATCAGGTTGTCCCACGTGGGGCTCACAGTCTTAATCCTCATTTTACAGAAGAGGTAACTGAGGCGCAGAGAAGTGAAGTGACTTGCCCAGAGTCACACAGCTGAGAGTTGGCAGATCCGGGATTCGAACCCATGACCTCTGACTCCAAAGCCCGTGCTCTTTTCACTGAGCCACGTATGTGTCAAGCACTGTTCTAAGTGCTGGGGTAGATACAAGCTAATCAGGTTGTCCCACGTGGGGCTCACAGTCTTAATCCTCATTTTACAGAAGAGGTAACTGAGGCGCAGAGAAGTGAAGTGACTTGCCCAAAGTCACACAGCTGACAAGTGGCAGAGTGAGGATTAGAACCCATGATCTCTGACTCCCAAGCCCGGGCTTTTTCCAAACCTACAAGTGTTATGAAGTTATTTGCCCCCTCTGCGGTGTCATGAAACAAATGCTATTCATTGGCGCCGTTGGTTAGTCATCATCCGCGATGGTATTTATTGAGCGCTTACTGTGTGCAGAGCACTGTACTAAACGTTTGGGAGAGTACGCTACAATACGGTTGGTCAACATATCAACGGTCTGACTGGCACGGGACTCGGACCCGAGTTACTTTTGCTCAGAGACGGAGAACAGAAACCCAATCCTTTAAAGTGAATTTTAACGGAACGAGAATTGGCAGTCATGTGAGGTGTAAGATATCCGAGTTCTGACAGTGTGTTGAGAGGTTATGACACCGACATCATCATGTTGTCCTTTTCCTTCTTTTTCTTCCCAAAGCCCTCCGTTAGAAAATCGGAGCCATCGGAGGCAGCCCAGGGCTAGTGGAAAGAGCCCAGAGCTGGGAATCAGGAGGTCCGGATTCTAGTCCTGCTTGCTGTGTGACCTTGGGCAAATCGCTTGACTAATCAGTGAGAAGCAGAAGCAATAGGGAAGCAGTGTGGCTCACTGGAAGGAGCCCGGGCTTTGGAGTCAGAGGTCATGGTTTCAAATTCCGGCTCCACCAACTGTCAGCTGTGTGATTTTGGACTTCTCTGTGCCTCAGTTACCTCACCTGTAAAATGGGGATTAAGACTGTGAGCCCCCTGTGGGACAACCTGATCACCTTGTAACTTCCCCAGCACTTAGAACAGTGCTTTGCACATAGTAAGTGCTTAATAAATGCCATTATTATTATTATTATTATTGTTAAGCAGGCAATCAATGGCACCGACTGAGAGCCTATGGTGTTCACTGTACTAAGCGCTCAGGAGAGCATGACAGAAGCATGATCCCTATCAATCAATTGATAGTATTCATTAGTACAGCGCTACTCTCCCAAGTGCTTAATACAGAGCTCAACGTATAATAAGCATTTAATAAATACCACTGATGATGATGATGATGATAAGCACTTAGTACAGGGCTCTATTTGTTTGTTTTTGTTTTTATGGTATTTGCTAAGGGCTTACTATGTGTCAAGCACTGCAATAAATGCTGGGGTAGATATAAAGTAATCAGGGAGGATACAGTCCTTTCCTAATAATAATAATGATGATGATGATGGCATTTGTTAAGCGCTTACTATGTGCAAAGCAGTGTTCTAAGCGCTGGGGGGGATACAAGGTGATCTGGCTGTCCCACATGGGGCTCACAGTCTTAATCCCCATTTTACAGATGAGGTAACAGAGGCCCAGAAAAGTGAAGTGACTTGTCCAAGGTCACACATCAGACATGTGGCGGCACCGGGATTAGAACCCGTGACCTCTGACTCCCAAGCCCGGACTTTTTCCACTGAGCCACGCTGCTTCTCTTATGGTATTTGGTAAGTGCTTACTATGTGCCAGGCACTGTCCTAAGCGCTGGGGTAGATACAAGATAATCGGGTTGGACACCCTCCCTGTCCCCCTGGGGCTCACAGTCTTAATCCCCATTTTTTATAGATGAGGGAACTGAGGCCCAGAGAAGTGACGTGACTCTCCCAAGGTCACACAGCAGCCAAGTGGTGGAGGTGGGATTAGAACCCATGACCTTTTGGTTCCCAGGACCATGCTCTATCCTCTCTACCTTGCTCCCTCTACACTTATTTAATCGTATTTATTGAGCGCTTACAGCGTGCTTGCGCTTGAGAGGTGCAAGTTGGCAACACATAGAGATTCATTCACTCATTCAATCGTATTTATTGAGCACTAACTGTGTGCAGGGCACTGTACTAAGCGCTTGGGAAGTACAAGTTGGCAGGATATAGAAATGGTCCCTACCCAACAGCGGGCTCACAGTCTACACGCACGGGGCTCACAGTCTTAATCTTCATCTTGCAGGTGAGGTAACTGAGCCCACTGTTGGGTAGGGACTGTCTCTATATGTTGCCAACTTGTACTTCCCAAGCACTTAGTACAGTGCTCTGCACACAGTAAGTGCTCAATAAATACAATTGATGATGATGATGAGGTACCGAGAGGTAAAGTGACTTGCCCAAGGTTACACAGAAGACAAGTGGGGACTGATTGAGAGCCTAGCGTGTACGGAGCACTATGTTGAGCACTTGGGAGAGAACGTTATAGAAAGTCAACGCAATCCCTGCCCTCCCGGAGTTCAACCACTGAGCAGAGCAGACGGACTCAAATGGGGCCCGGCGTCTTCAGGTTGGCTGCATCCTGTCAACGGCGGAGTAATAGAAACCAAAAACACCCCAAGGAGTAGATTTTCCTCCATTTCCCACGTTACTTTTGCAGCAGGATTCTAAATTTCAATCGTGTCAGATCTCGTGGTATCTCTTTAGTCGAGGCTCA